>NC_043006.1:103263587-103271087 GCF_006345805.1 Octopus sinensis | reverse complement strand
AGAGAGAGAGAAATTTAGATATATAGGTATAATTATGTGTATGTAATTATATGTGGATATATATATATATATGGCTGGATGTATATTTGTGTATTAATGTGCGTGTGCGTGTGTGTGTGTGTTGGTGTACGTGTATAAATATATATGCACACTATAAATATATATACAAATATATACATAAACACACAGGTGTATATAAATATATACTTACATACACAGACGTATAGATAGATAGATAGATAGATAGATAGATAGGTAGATAGATAGATAGATAGATAGATAGATAGATAGATAGATAGATAGATAGATAGATAGATAGATAGATAGATAGATAGAAAGATATATGGATAGAGATAGATAGATAGAGAGATAGATAGAGAGAGAGAGAGAGAGAGATAGGTAGATAGATAGATAGATAGATAGATAGATAGATAGATAGATAGATAGATAGATAGATAGATAGATAGATAGATAGATAGATAGATAGATAGATAGGGAGAGTTTACGAAAAAAACAAAAGACGAAGACAGGTGGTGTACAAAACAAACAGATGTATGAGTATAACGCTCAGGAATAGAAAATGTATTTACGATTCGAACCAACGCTCTTCTACAGAAAGGGACACAGAAAAACCAGGAGAGAAACAAGGAGAGAGAAAAAGAGGGGTTTTTATGTATATATGTATGTCTGTAGTTTACTTTTCCGCTTAGGTAAGATCAACATAAAAATTACTCCATCCAGTAAGAGATTTTATTTAATGTACATACTATAAAGTCACAAGCTACTAATAGTTCCATGCATTAGATGTTGACTGCCTAGACAACATCTCGAATGTATGAAACTATTGGTAGCTCGTAACTATATAATCTCTACAATAAACGATTATCTAACTTCCAGAGCTATGGTAGACTCTCCCATTTCTCAGTCTTGCTCTCGTCACTCTCGTTACGTCAAAACCCATCATACGCACCTCCAAAGACTATCTCAGTGGCGCCTCTCCGAAACATCGGTCAGCTGGAACTTTTTTTCTAGTCTATGCCTTTCCTGCAGGCGTTGACCTACATACCTATTTCTTTACTACCCGGAAGGGGCTAAACACAGATGAGACAAAGAAGGACAGACAGACGGGTTAAGTCGATTATATCGACCCCAGTGCGTAACTGGTACTTAATTTATCGACCCCGAAAGGATGAAAGGCAAAGTCGAACTCGGTGGAATTTGAACTCAGAACGTAACGGCAGACGAAATACCTATTTCTTTACTACCCGGAAGAGGCTAAACACAGATGAGACAAACAAGGACAGACAGACGGGTTAAGTCGATTATATCGACCCCAGTGCGTAACTGGTACTTAATTTATCGACCCCGAAAGGATGAAAGGCAAAGTCGACCTCGGCGGAATTTGAACTCAGAACGTCACGGCAGACGAAATACGACTACACTTTTCGCCCGGCGTGCTAACGTTTCTGCCAGCTCGCCGCCTTTACCTACATGCGCCTTTACCTACGTTGACCTACATACCTTGAACAAGAATATTAATAGCATCAGGTTCCTTGAAATCGAGGATTGTGGGGTCATTATAAACGCGGAAGGGTTTACACATTCGTAAGTCAAAAGACGAAGCACTCGCACCTAAACATATGCCTATGTCTTTGTGTATATATATGCGCGTATGTGTATGTGTTTGTTATTTACGACACAGATACACAAGGAATATATGTAATTCCGGACGTTTGTAAGAAGTGAAAATTGTTTTATATGTCTCAGTATAAGAGAGGCGTGCTTACTGGATGTGTTTTCGATATATAAAATAATCATTTAAGGAGATGACATTGAATAAATGTTGTTCAGAAAGAAAGCTTGCATACAATAAAACCTATTGATTTATATATCACCTTACCTGACGTTCTAACTGAAACACGTATTGTTAGATGAGGGCTCAGAATAAAGAACACGAATAATAATAATAATAATAATAATAATAATAACAATAGTAGTAGTAGTAGTAGTAGTAGTAGTAGTAGTAGTAGTAGTAGTAGTAGTAGTAGTAGTAGTAGTAACAACAACAACAACAACAACAACAACAATAACAACATAAATTGACGAAATGAAATGAATAGAAATGTGAAACGGACAAAAAATCAACAAGAAATTCAATAAGCAATACTGGGATGAGATTTCTTGTCGTCAGAATATCATCAAGATTGATAACAACTATAGAGCTTTGTGTCAAAGTGTATAATGCGTTTGAAGAGGAGTAAGAAGATGAGGAGGAGGAGGAGGAGAAGAAGAAGAAGAAGAAGAAGAAGAAGAAGAGAAGAAGAAGAAGAAAAAGAAGAAGAAGGAGAAGGAGAAGAAGAAGGGGACGAAGAAGAAGACGAAAAAGAAGAAGAAGAAGAAAAGAAGAAGAAGGAGAGGAAGAAGAAGAGGGAGAAGGATAAGAAGAAGGAGGAAAGGGGGAGGAGTATGGGGCGGCGGTTGAGGAGGAGTAGGAGGAGGAGAGTAGCAGCGGGAGCAGCAATAGCAACCAGGGTTATGGATTCATTTGTTTTACGATCTCATCAGCTATCCTGCTCGGGTCGCAGTTGTCGTTCTTGATTTTGTTGTCATTTAGCTACATGTCACATCTAATCAATTAGACGCCCGATCAAAACAGTTATATGTTTGACTATCCCGACATGGAACTGTATTAACCATTCTATCCCCTCTTTTTCTAGAGATGGTGAGGTAGAATTTAAGGGACACTTGAGCGAACCGATCAGCAGTATTTCATCCTTTCGGGGTCGATAAATTAAATACCAGTTACGCACTGAGATCGACTTAATCCCTTTGTGTGTCCTTGTTTGTCCCCTCTGTATTTAGCCACTTGTGGGTAGTAAAGAAATAAGTATTTCGCCTGTCTTTTCGTTCTGAGTTCAAATTCCACCGATCTTGACTTTGCCTTTCATCCTTTCGGGATCGATAAATTAAGTACCGGTTGCGTACTGGGGTCGATCTTATCGACTGGCCCCCTTAACCAACAATTTCGGGCCTTGTGCCTAGAGCAGAAAATAATCTAAGGGAGATTTGGTAGCTTTTTTTAACCGGTCAGACGATTATATACAATCAACTTCCTTATCTAATACTGTTTCCTGTCTCCATAAAGATGCGGTTTTCCGAGAGCGGGAAGCTAATTTCTGACTAATCAAGAATTACTGTTTACGAGGACCCCTCAAAAGGAGTCTACCTCCTCCCAATGTACGTTTTACTATTGCCTGCTTGTAATTTTCTAAACTGCACTGTTTCTATTCCCGCTTTCCAGGGAATTCATTTTTCATTTTAACCATAACGACTAAAAATTTTTAAATCATTATAATGTGTAAGAAAGCAGAAACATTAAATACTGTCTGCACATTCTTCTTAACACTTTGGTTTAAAATTCAATCTTCCAATCACGACTTAACTTAATCTAGACAGGAAAGTTACCCCACCACAGCTGATCACCAGAAATACCCCTCTTGTACAAATATCATTTTATTATCAGTAATATTGCTTTCAAGGTGACGAGTTGGCATTCTCGTTAGCACGTCGGGCTAAATTCTTAGCGTAATTTCGTTCGTCGCTACGTTCTGTGTTCAAAGTCCGCCGGGTCGACTTTGCCTTTCATCCTGTCGGGGTCGATAGATTAAGTACCAGTCAAGTACTGGATCGATATAATCGATTATCCCCCTCCCCACAAATTCCAGGCTTGTACCTATATCAGAAAGGATTATCAGTAATTTTATAATACTACTGTAATCAATGTAATCAATGAATAATTCTTATTGTAGCCAGGAAGCATTTTACAGTCAACTACAGGTGCTAATGCTATGCCATTATGCTCCAACGTTGAAACATCTTCGGGATTAGGTGAACCGCTAGAAACACTTGCCGCAGTTTTCCCAAAATTTCAATAAAGAAGGATACTATAGTTTGGGATATATCTTTGTTCCTTTGTGTTTTACTTATTTCAGTCATTGGACTAAGGAACGCATTAATGGATTTGGTCAAACAAATTGAAACCGGTACTTATTTTAAAGTCTGGTAAATATCGTATCCGTCTCTTTCGCCACACTGTTGCAAAGAAAACAACACCGGTCATCATGCGTTCCTGGGAGATAATCACATGCTAAAGCACAGATACAGACAGACTCTCACATATATATACACGTGCGTATATATACGGCAAAAGAAACCGATAGAATAAGTACTAGGTTTACAAAGAATAAGTCGTAGTGTCGATTAGTTCGACTAAAAGGTGGTGCTCCAGGGCAGTCAAATAACTTAAACAATTAAGAGTAATGCACACGCATATACAACAGCCTTCCACACTGTTTCTCTCTACCAAATTCACTCACAATGCAGTGGTCGTTCCGAGACTATAATAGATGGTTCACCCAAGCTGCTCCGCAGTAGGACCGTAACCGATACTATGTGGTTGCAAAGCGAACTTCTTAACCGCACAGCCACGCCTGCATCTATAGCATATAAGAAAACAAGGGTGACCTACACTAATTTTTTTAGAAACTAAATCTGCTTCATTAGTGCTATCATTGGGCTGAGTAGTAAACAAACAGAAGTCGTTTAGGAGATAAAGTCAAAGTTGGATGGAAGCACTCCGTCGGTTACGACGATGAGGGTTCCGGTTGATCCGAATCAACGGAACAGTCTGCTCGTGAAATTAACGTGTAAGTGGCTGAGTACTCCACAGACACGTGCACCCTTAACGTAGTTCTCTGGGATATTCGGCGTGACACAGAGGGTGACAAGGCCGGCCCCTTGAAATACAGGTACAACAGAAACAGGAAGTAAGAGTGAGAGAAAGTTGTGGTGAAAGAGTACAGCAGGGATCACCACCATCCCCTGCCGGAGCCTCGTGGAGCTTTTAGGTGTTTTCGCTCAATAAACACTCACAACGCCCGGTCTAGGAATCGAAACCGCGATCCTATGACCGCGAGTCCGCTGCCCTAAACACTAGACCATTGCGCCTCCACTAAGTCAAAGTTAGCTACAGTTATACAAGGGATTTGATATTATTATTAACAACAAAAGAAAACTTCGAAGTTCTAATGACAACTATCAACAGGATCATGGAATGAATTCAATTGAACGAAAAGATGGCGAAGTAACAGAGTTTGTAGAGTACCAAATGAAATACCTCATGGTATTCGTTACAACCTTCTGTTCACTAAGTTCATATCCCATTCAGATAAAGTTTGTCTCAAATTTCGTTGGATTAATAACGATAACAACCCAGTATAAAAGGTTGGAGATCCTGTAAGAACGTTGGAAGAGATGTCTTCTCGTATTTGTTCCACTCCAGACCGGAGCACAATTCTGGATAATACATAATGGGATATGGTTAGTATAACAGATATTTAATAAAGAAATTTATCAATTGTACTATTCGTCTAAAGTATCAAGTTAAACTTAGTATGTGTGTATGTTTGACTGCTTTGATATCCACATATATGTGTAAGCAATACATAGAATGGTAGGAAAAAATGGAAAAAAAGACTGCCAGCAAAAGGAAGCTATAGAAACGTTCGCTATTTCCAAGCAGAAAGCAGACACGTAAACGATATATGCGTATAAAAATAATTGCAGGAGATTAATACACACACACACACACCACACACACACACACACACACACACACACACAAATACATATACATGTGTGTAGACACACATATATGTATGTATGTATGTATGTATATATATATATCCATACAGTACACATAAATACATGTATATATATATACATATATACATATATGTTTACATGTACTTATATGTATGTATATATATATACATACATATACACACCCATATGTGTATGTACATAGCATGTGTTTGTATGTGTGTGTGGGCGCGTATTTGTCCTCCTCCATGGTTAATTATTTAAGTTCGTGTTTTAAGAGAGGATCTGATTTACATCGCTGGAATGTAGATAACAAACAAAGTCACATTCTGAATTTGAGAAAAGTCTTGGGTCCTTCTACTGTTCCGCTCACGGATTGTATTTGTAATTTGTTCGTAAGATGGTTATCTCTTTTTCTGAATACCCCAGCTTTTTCAATTGTCAATTAAATATTTACAAACAAAACTAAGTGGTCCAATTCTTATATATATATATATATATATATATATAATAGAAATATGTTACAAGAAGAAAATAGAAGCTTCACGTGGAAATGTAAGAAGAAAAATAAGCGAAGATGCACATTAGGAATCAAAAAAAGATGGAGAATTTTATGAAAATTAACGATAGATATATACAATTAGATGAACTGAGTTAGGAATAAAAGTAATAAAAGTCATTATTGTGAATTGTTAAAGAGATACAAAAGCATACCGGATTCGTAAAATTACTGATTACTGCATTGAATGTACAGCGATTACCAAACGGTGTCAGGTCTACTAGTTCCTAAGTAAAAAGATTATGTGTAAGGGAGGTAAGTAGTTCTGGATTTGGTGCAACTATGGTAGATATAGATCTGTAATGTGAATGGTGTATGGGATGTATGGGAGTTAGTGGTGTTAATTGAAAGGCTTGTAGTGTTCTGTATTATGTTATATGTTCATATTGAGTTGTGGAAGATATTTATAGATGAAAGTTGCCTCTTGATTCATTCTGTATTGTACTGAGGTATTCCGTGAACATTGATAGAAGGGGAAATTAGGAAATTAAGATTAAGATATATATATATATATATATATATATATATATATATATATATAATTTGGATATAGAAGCTGAAGATTTCGAAGCAGTTGTCTGTCTTTCTCATTGGTATTCGAGGAAATATTCACATCACCAGGACAACTAACCTGTCAGATGGTTATGCCAGTACAGACGATACGCCGCTATTCCTGAAAAGAAATAATGAGATTTTGATTAACGTTACAATACCTTTGATTATAGAGTAGCTGAAATTGAGCTGGCCTGGGATTAAAGAAAAACAACAACTTCAATAAAAGAGCCATAAAACCACACAGCTTTCTACTCTGGCAAGACAATAAGAGGAGTAGTTTTATAAAGCAGCTAGCCATGCAAGAAATAGAAGCCTAGTATCTGCCTATTGATAAAATACCTTCATATTTTTTTTTGATTCCGAAAGAGTAAAAACCAACCAAAAGAAATGAATTTATTAAAAAGTTGTTATAACTATAGTACTGACAACGTCACGCACGCGTTTTCGGATAGGATACATAACGAGCACTCCGGTGGTTACAACGACTAGGATTCCAGTTGATCCGATCTACGGAAAAACCTGTTCGTAAAATTAACGTACAATTGGTTGGGCACAACTCAAACATGTGCACCCTTAACGTAGTTCTCAGCAGTCAAACATACACACATACTAAGTTTAACTTGATACTTTAGACGAATAGTACAATTGATAAATTTCTTTATTAAATATCTGTTATACTAACCATATCCCATTATGTATTATCCAGAATTGTGCTCAGATCTGGA
>NC_043006.1:103248587-103258587 GCF_006345805.1 Octopus sinensis | reverse complement strand
CGGTATGCATGGGCGACTGCTGGTCTTCCATAAAATAACCTTGCCCAGACTTGTGCCTCAGAGGGTAACTCTCTAGGGGCAAACCCATGGTCAGTGTCTGACCGAAGGGGGTCACCACCACCGAGGTTAGGGCATTCGGCTCATGATCGTAAGGTTGTGAGTTCGATTCCCGGCGACGCGTTGTGTCCTTGAGCAAGACACTTTATTTCACGTTGCTCCAGTCCACTCAGCTGGCAAAAATGAGTTGTACTTGTATTTCAAAGGGTCAGCCTTGTCACTCTCTGTGTCACGCTGATTATCCCCGAGAACTACGTTAAGGGTACACGTGTCTGTGGAATGCTCATCCATTTGCACGTTAATTTCACGAGCAAGCTGTTCCGTTGATCGTATCAGCTGGGACCCTCGTCGTCGTAACCGGCGGAGTCTTTAAGACCACCACCGATGTCCACAAGTATGTTTTGTAGTATCTGTTCTTGAGATCTTTCGATTATTCATATGAACAAACTTTACTTGTGCAACTTCGCCCCAATGCTCAGGACATCTGCTAGCCTCGACACCTCTGTATCTGAAGTTCGCAAGGATCAGCCAACACTCAGAATGTGTTTCATACATTTTTGAGGGAAGCTTTCAAGAAATCCTAAATTCGGTCTAAGCAATAGCCTGGACAAAGTTGATCTAATATTCCTGCCTGCACCTGGAGACACGAGAAACTATACGAGTTGAAGGGAAAATATTGAAAGTGGTAGACAAGTCTCTATCTGGTCAGAGCAGTCAGCCTTCTTGATACTTGGATGATGAAATATCTTTAAGGCTTCGTGGGGCATTTGGTTCCTTCTGAGTTCTTGAGTTTCATGCTTGGTCCCAACTTAACATGACGAGAGAACAAAAGTTACTGTATGCCGTGCGTGTGTGCTGACACCGCTCCTTTGCTTACATGTATAGACGCATGCATGCATATATACACACATACACACGTACATACATGCAAACATACATATATACATACACACATACATAAATACATACATGCATACACACATACATACAAGCATACATACAAACATACACTCAGACATGCATACGTGCCAACATACATACATATATACACACATATATGCATGCATACATGGTGGCTGCCCCCTCGTTATCGAGTATGGCCATTGCACGAAGCTTAATCAATATTGTTATCATGCAATGCCTGTGCCAGAAGATTTTTTTTAAGTGAGGAAAGGCTGTGCACTGAGTCAATCCCACTCATTAAGCAACAGCAGTCATTATACGAAAAGAAGTCAACATCATCGGTAACCACTGAGCCACAGGTTTTATATCGGAGTTATCCCAGTTACCTCAGTTACCTTCTCCTAGAAGGATGTCCTAACAAAGGCTAGGAGTCCTTCACTCCCAATGGTTTAACCACGCGATCGGGTTTTCAGTCCGATTATTTCTATGTCCCCGCACATGATACAGCCTTAAGACATTTATTGGATGGCCGTTGACTCTCAAGAGTTCCTCCACCCTTTGACGGATTTTGTTTCTCAGGGTGTCCAATAAACACCCTCCTCACCAAGCAAGCTTGGTGGGGTTGCCGGTTTAGTCGCCGACGAGCCGACCATGCAACAGGTTGTACTGGGTTACATGATACCAGTAGCACTCGAAAGTGACCTGACATATGCATACACACATACGGACATATGCATACACACATACATACATACAAGCATACATACAAACATACATATATACAGACATGCATACATACTCACATACATACATATATACACACATACATGCATGCATACATACATACATGTATACACACATATGCAATGCAACCATTGAAGGATGATTTTATAAACAAATGATTTTGTAATCTCTGATATTTCCACAGCGAGGATTTTGTGCAAAACTGTCAACCGTGTTCTATGACTTCGTATATGTTAGTGACAAAGGGCAATGTTCGCCTGTTCTCTATCGGGGACGTAAATACTTAAATGCATAAATTTTCGTGTACATTACGTACATTACTCTCGTGCAGAAATGTAATGAAAGGAATTTTCCGTTTGCTTCGTCTATTCGGTTTGAACGGTAGTTTTTAACATAATTTCCACGTAACTAAACATTTTTAATCTTCGTATACTGGTAGAATGTGTTTATAAAACAACTTTTTCTCTTGACTTTATTGAGAACATTCTATAGTTTGTAAGATATTTGTTGTTTTTTTTCTTCAATTTCTGCAATTTCAAACAATCACTGACGTCTAATGAGGTAAAAAAAAACAAATATTCTGTGCCGTATGAATATGTCCCTCGTTTAAGAAATAGATTGGGTTTATTTACATCTGTGAAGAAAAAAAAGGTACCCTTCTCCCCACCCCTAACCCTAACTAACCCTAAACCTAAAACAGATTGAAATGCAATAGATCGATACTAGGGTCATAATTATGGGTGACAATTTCATATGACACCGCTAGAAAAAAACTGCCGTTGAAACCGAAAAGATCCGTCTATTCATTTTTTTTCTCTTGCTATTTTTCGCTTATTGTACAAATATTCTTTGATTATGCTTAATACCCCAGGGAGGGAGAGAGGAGAGACAGACAGACAGAAGAAATAGAGAGGAGAGAGACGGAAAGAGACAGAAGGAGAGAGAGACGGAAAGGGAGAAAGAGATGGTTGGATGCATGGATGATTGCATGATTGAATAGATGGATGTGTGTATGTTCATAAATATATGAAAGCGTATGTATAAAGTTATATATATTTACATGTAGAATTTTCTGTATGTATATACATATGTATGTATGATTGCATGTAGGAATAATAATAATAATAATAATAATAATAATAATAATAATAATAATAATAATAATAATAATAATAATAATACGCGCAGTACGGGTATAAAATGTTTGATAAAAATATAAATCATCTCGTTTACATGGATGATTTAAAGCTTTTTGCAAAAAATGATCAACAACTCAAGGGCTTACTAACGATAGTCAAACAATTCAGTGACGACATCAGAATGCAATTCGGCCTCGATAAATGTGCAAAGGCTACCTTTATCAAAGGAAAAATGACAGAAACATCTAACGTTAACCTTGACCAACAGAATGTAATAAAAGAACTAGACCCAGCGGAGAGCTACAAGTACCTAGGGGTAATTGAAGGGGACGGAATAAGGCATTCAGTGATGAAGAAAAGGATCAGGAGAGAATGCTATCGAAGAGTGAGAGCAATACTCAAGACAGAGCTGAATGCAAGAAACAGGATCGAAGCGATCAATGCATTAGCCATACCAGTCGTGACTTACAGTTTCAATATTGTTAACTGGTCAATTACTGAAATATGTCAGCTCGACAGAAAAATAAGGAAACTGTTGACAATGCATAGAATGCACCACCCTAAGGCAGATACAGAACGACTCTATCTGCCAAGAAAAGAGGGAGGCCGTGGTCTTTTGCAACTGGCAATAACAATGAAGATTGCTACAATTGGCCTAGACACCTACCTGAAAAACTCTGAGGACTGGATGTTAAAACTTGTCTCAAAACATGAAAACAAGAAAGCATCATACTCAGTCACAAAACAGGCAAAGGAATATCTAAGTGAATTTCGAATACAACCAATTTCAGAATTAGAGATAGATATACAAGAAACAAGCACAGAAAAAGCTAGGCGCATGAAAACCTGTGCCAAAACTGCGGCCTTAGATATTCTGAATGATAAATGGCAAGAAAAACCTCTCTATGGCAAATACCCAAAGAGAGCGAATAATGCAGATATCGACAAAGCCCTGACCCATCAATGCTAATGGCCTCTGGCTTAAAATCTGAAACAGAGGGGTTATCATAGCAGCTCAAGATCAATGCCTACCAACAAGAAACTACCAGGCAACATATTAAAGAACGGCAGTAGCCCAACATGTCGTGTATGCCGACAACAAAATGAAACCATTGACCATGTGTTCCCAAATGCAGTCTTCTAGCGCCTACAGAGTACCTCAGTAGGCATGATAGAGCTGCACAATATATTCACTGGGTAATTTGCAAAAACCTGGATTTGCCCCATGAAAAAACTGGTGGGAACACAATCCACCTCCTGTGCTTGAAAATGACCACATCTCACTCCTCTGGAACTTCACCATTCAAACTGACAGGAAGATAGATGCAAATAGGCCAGACATTATATTGAAAGACTTCAGACAAAGAACATGCCTCCTCATTGATATGACTGTCCCAATCGATATAAACGTATCTGTCAAGACCTACCAAAAACTGAGCAAATATAAAGATCTTGAAATAGAAATCAGCAAAATGTGGAAGCTGAAGACTAAAACAATACCTGTTGTCATAGGTGCCCTGGGAATGATAGCGAAAGGGACTGATTGCTACCTCAGATACCAGGAAATCCCAAAATGGCAGAAATTCAAAAGATAGTGCTCATGGGAACTGCTCATATCCTACGCAAAATACTCTCTATGTAATCCCAAGGTTTAAAACAAACTTTTATTTATTTATTTATTTATTTATTTATTATTTTTTTTATGTATTAGACATTCACTAGTAAAACACCAAAAAAAAAAAACCCAAATATATGGCACAGAACTTCCAACCTGTTGTCTCTTGAGGTCTCTGGGTGAGACTTGGAGCCAACTTGTACAGACATAAAGCAAAAGTCAAACATAGAATAATAATAATAATAATAATAATAATTTTGGTTTCCAAAAGTTGTTAAATACTTACTGTGGCTCTAAACGTTTGACCAAAGCACCACATTTTGCATAGGTTCGCTGTTTTGGGTTGTTAGTGCCCTTTTGGGGGCTGTAATCTCAGAATCAATTTTTCAAAATTTATTAAAAAAACAAACAAGGCGAAGCCAGGTTTGTTGAAAGACATCGGATGAGGTGTGCTTCACATTGAGAGGTGCAAAATGCCTTAGTGTCCTACGACTACTACCCACAAATAGAAGGGGAGACGAGCACACAGCAGGTTCAAATTCTCGAGCAAGAAATGGCCAAATCGTCAATCAAAAATAATAGAAGCAACCAATTCAGCGACTTAAGAAACTACGGAGCTGAATTCCCTCCAATCCAATGGAATATTCCAACACAAAAGACAGCTCATAGCAGCACCACCACGACTACAACGAATAAACTAAAGACAGCACATAGCAACAGTATCACAACAACCGACTCCACCACCTCCAACACTACAATGAATAACATAATAAATGGCAAAAATTCATTCACTTTAGCGGCAGCCAAGAGCAAGGAATTCTTTTGCATTGATCTGCTTCAGAAGGACATGCGCCTAGCAGCGGCAGCTAAATTAATAAAACTTGGGAAAAAGTGTGAGCGGAAATTACTATCGTCATCGAGGTCTTAATAGAAACAAAGACAAAAACTGTGTTGTATAGATTATTCTCCGTAAACACGAAGTGGCTAGGGATGGAGAGCCAAGCGGACGTGGAATGGGCACTGAAAAAAATAATGCCGGACATTCTACATATTTCGAGGGCAAAACAGTTTTCGGGCATTTCAGTACTCCTTAAATTTTGAAGCTCTGGTTGCCAAACATTCCGTGGTTCCTGTCGGGTGTGCTCCATCCATCCTATTTAGGCAGGAGGATGGTTCGCATAAACAAGATGATAGCTAGAATACCGCCGGGGGTAAAGTTATGATGGGTTGTGGTGATAGTTTTGGAATGGAGTAACAGCACCCTGGAATTGAGGAGGACACAACATGAAAATTGGTCAGGGACCAGTGTGGAGGTTCTCCACCACATTCAACCAGAGCTATTCACAAGATCCCAGACCTGATTCGCCTTCCAGGAGGGGAAGAATTACATGTTTCAGTTGAGAGTGCCACGATGTCACCTATGTGAAGCGGCAGGGCACTTGAGAGCCTAATTCCCTTAGCAGAAGACAGGGAAACATGGAAGTCCCTTACTGCCAACACCAGGTTAGCAAAAAGCTCAACAACAACGACCAGCAATGAAATCTGCTCCAGCCCCGGAAACAACGGCATCCTCATCATCAAGAACAGTAAAACCAATAAGCGAAGATAAATCACTAACACCAGCATCAACAGCAACAGCAACAGTACAAGCAACAGATGCACCAGGTTCACTCGCTTTAACAGCAGAAGAGACAATATGTGGCTCTGTCAACGAAGCTCTTCCTCTCCCTCTTTCTACTTCAAACCCCTTTGACTCACACCCTGATTCCACAGACACAGATTCATCGGCTACACGCAGCGAAAATGAGAGGAAACCCCCAAAACCGAAAAAAAAAAACAATGAAAAGGAAACACAAAAAAACAGCATGTCTCACTTCAACACACACAGCAAAAAACTTAGGAAACAAACATACAACTGCCGCAGATACACCTAAAACCTACCCAGCATCACAATAGCAAACTGCTCCATCAACACTACCCCAACTTTAACAACCAACTAAAACAAAGCACAACAACAACAACACTTAATGGACCTGTTAGCATGAAGGATGTCGAGAGAGAAGGTGTGATCTTTAATACCAGGACTTTTCAAGTACCAGAAAAACTGTTGGTGCGAATGCCCATAGAGGCATATAAACTAATTAGGGAAAGCTTCCCGCAAGACGTGAAGACCCTTCATGAAAAGGCCACGAGTAGGCTTTCAAAGGGGTTCCCAGAGAAACCCCAATAACTCATGGACTTTGAGCTACCTGATTTCCGGCGACAACTGAGGAGTAAGTAGACGCCTTTTGTGTCTTCTCCAAATTCTGTCCGGTAATCATAAGTGGTTTAAGAATAGGAAGTAGGAATGTTCGTGGTCTGGGGTCACCCTGGAAGCAGGGTCACCCTGAAAGCAAGGTCGCCTGCTCAATGACCTCAAGTTACTATCTGTGGATGTGACAGCCGTCAACAAAACCAGGATTTACGACACGCGATCTAGTGCCCGTTTTCGATGATTTTGAGATATACGCATCTCTTAGTCAGCCTGGAATGGAGGGGGAGAAGATTCCAGGTATATATGGTCTGCCCTTCGATCTTTATTTTCATATGCCAGACTTGTTCGGTGATCTCTTGGCAGATGTCTACTACAACTGGCAGCAGAACGGGAGAATACCGTGGCGTGGTTGTGCTGTCGAGATAGGATCCGAGCAATGGGGACCAAATAGATGATTTTCGGCCCATAACTCTGTTAAACAAAGATGATAAGATTGGTCAAGGTGTTAGCCAAGAGGTTTGCGATTGTCGTCTGTAATCTGGTGGGCAACGCACAGAAGTGCGCTTTACTTAATAGATCTATCCACGTGCTACATCATAGAGGGGGTGGGAAACGAATTTGAATCAAACGAAAGATTTTGAAAGAATCGACCATCAACATTTAGAGGCTGTCCTTGCAGCGGCCGGTCTCAGTCTCGATTTCAGAGGCTGGAGCGCAGCAGTGTATAGCAGCATCTGTTCTGTGGTCAAAGTAAACGGCCATCTGTCGGAACCATTTAGCATCACTCGCTCGATCAGTCAAGAATGCTCACTCTCTCTCTTCACGGAGGAAGTTGGATATTTCGAGGGGCATCCGGCGTGATCTAGGATGCGGGATTTTCGTGTCGGCTAATGCGAACGACGTCACCCTAATAGTGTCGGACAGCTCACAAATCGAGGTGAGCGGCTCTACCTTAAGAGAGTACGAAGCGGTGACAAGAGCAAAAATTAATCGGGACAAGTCGGTAGGCCTGCAGCTCGGCGCCTGGAGAGGCAGGTCTATGGTAACCGACAGCGTTGTAGGGCGCTGGTTGGAAGAACCAGTTAAATTGCTCGATGTCTGGTTTAGTCCGGACCTCCAGGTGGGCAAGACCTGTGAGGAGGTAATGAGCAGGGTAACTAATCTCACCCAGAAATGGGCAGAGAGGAAGCTATCCCTGAATGGTCGGGCGGTGGGTGGCGAATGCGCACATTGCTTGTGTCATCTACTACCACCTGATCGTATTCCCATGCCATGCTTCATAGCTGACTAAGCTGGAGTGCTTGCTCTTCCGCTTTCTGTGGAAGGAACATGTTCCGATCGTCAGATGATCCATATGTTGTCACCAGCCGCTAAGTAGAGGATTTAGCATGCTGTGGCTAATGATACGCAGACACGCACTGAGGCTGCAATAACTCCAGCACTTTTTTTAACAGTGAAAAAGTATGTTTGCCATTTGTCAAGCAGGATTTTCCGCAGATCCTCTCATTGACGGAGCTACAGTCCTAGGTCAAGCGTAGACCAAGAAAGGGTTCTTGGCACCTGGAGTTTCAGCAAGAGCTCACAGCTTTCTGCAAAGTCGAGCAATGCGGTTGGTGGAATTCCACCATGGAGTTCAGTAGGGGATTAGTGACGGGCAAGAGCGACGACGTCTTCGGGAAAACTGTAAACGTCGGGAAGGATCAATTAACTGGTCATTCGGGAGGACTTTCCGGGTTGGGGCCTATGGATAACTTCCAGAAATCCTCTGCCGGTACGAAAAAAAGCTCTACAGACGCAGAAGTGCTGTCGGACTGACCTGTCCGAGATGAGTGCAGGGCAACGAAACCGTCATGCTCGCATTCGTCCATTGTCCGTGCATTACTAACATGAGGAGTTTTATCGAACAGCTGTTATTACATGTAGGACGGATCCGGTTATCAGTCCATCGTGATTATCTCCCCGCCGCCTTCCTTTGGCCGGGAAAAAAAGGCAGCTTTCCTCTGTCTGGTGGCCAAGGGAAAACAAGTAGGGTGGTGGACGAGATTGAAAGGGCTGAAGACAGATACTTTCCTCTTTGGTGAAGCCCTCAACGACTTTTTCAAGTGGAACTTGAAAAGGAAAATGAGAGTAAGAGGAAAGTTCTGCCCCCACCCATTCGCCAATAATTTTTTTTAAAAATTGGGTGCATGTGGCGAGAATGGCCCGTGTGAATGTACGCCGAGGTCGACTTTGCCTTTCATCCTTTTGGAGTCGATTAATAAGTACCACCTACGCACTGGGGTTGATGTAATCAACTTAATCCTTTTCTCCAAATTTGAAGCCTTGTGCTTCGAGTAGAAAGGATTATAATTATCACCACAATAGACACATACATTAATGTGTGTGTGTGTGTGTGGGTGTGTGTGAAGGCGCGTAGCTTAGTGGTTAGGGTATTCGGCTCACGATCGCAAGATTGGTGTGTAAACAACAAATAGATGTATTAGTTTAACTCCCGGAAAGTGAAAAAGTCTTTTACGTTTCGAGCCTACGTTCTTCGATAGTGAATTCAACTCCCGGCGACGCGTTGTGTCCTTCAGCAAGACACTTTATTTCACATTGCTCCAGTTCACTCAGCTGGCAAACATGAGTTGTACCTGTATTTCAAAGGGCCAGTCTTGTCACATACTGTGTCACACTGAGTCTCCATGAGAACTACATTAAGGGTACACGTATCTGTGGAGCGCTCAGCCAATTGCACGTCAATTTCGCAATCAAGGTGTTCCGTTGAACCACATTGTTCTGGGTTCAGACGCACAGCGTGGCATCTTGATCAAGAGTCTTCTATAATATCCTCGGGCCGATCAAAGCCTTGTGAGTTGGATTTGGTAGATGGAAACTGAAGAAAGCCCATATACATATGCATGTGTGTGTGTGTGTGCGTGTGTGTGTGTGTGTGTGTGTGTGTGTGTGTGTATTGTGTGCTTGTGTTTGTCCTTCAACCATCGCTTGACAACCGATGTTGGTGTGTTTGCGCCCCCGTAACTTAGTAGTTTGGCAAAGGGACGGATAGAATAAGCACTAGGCTTACAAAAAGTAATTTCAATAATTGTTCAACTGAAGGCGGTGCTCCAGCATGACTGCAATGAAACCACTGATGCAAGTAAAAGAACGTACATTGCAATTAAAATAAACGGGGATACACAGTTGATTCCATCTCTACAGGATTATGGTTGATGTTGTTAGCCTTCTCATACTTTCAGCTGTTGGTTGTGCTTCCGCTATGGTGAGATAGAAATCCGCAGTTTACCA
>NC_043006.1:103208587-103243587 GCF_006345805.1 Octopus sinensis | reverse complement strand
AGGGAATAGAGTTTTAGGTAAATAAGGAGATTCTCACTTATACCTATGCACATATGTATACATATATACACACACATACAAACATATATACATATACATACACACATACGTACACACACACATATATACATATATATACACTTACACATACATATACATATCTACACATACACATATATGTATACATACACACACTCACATGCATACACGTATACACACATGTATATATACACACACGACCACACATACTCACATACACGCATACACACACATATCCACACACACATATGCACACACAGCACACTAGTCCCTATATACACATATATACACATACACACACATATACACACACATACATATACATACATATATATATATATATATATATATATATATATATATATATATATATATATATATATATATATATAGATATATATATACATATGTGTACCTATGCATACCTACACATACACACATATATATACACATACAAATACAGACCCATTCCCTAATTTTAATTTTATTATCTTCATTTATTACTTTTGTTATCTTTGATCGCCGGTCACAAACATCTTGGCTATGACAGCCAGTCCATTTATCTGTCTACTGGAAAACAAGCACTCATTTACTCACGCACACTCTTTAGCACGTACACTCACTCATTCGTACACTCATACACATACACGCACGCACGCGTTATATTCATACATACATACATCTACATACATTCACGTATATACACATACGTACGCGTACCTACAGATTCATGTCTACACTCTTAGAAGGCTAGTCTATACATATACACCAATAAATATAAATACACACACATACATATACACCTACATACAAATACATACATGTATATATATATATACATATATATACATATTCACATATATATACATACATATATATATATATATATATATATATATATATATATACATATACATACATATACATATATACATATATATATACATATACACACACATACACATACATACATATACACACATACACATACATACGTATACATACATACATACATCCATACATACATACATCCATACATACATACATTATACACATACACACACCCACACGTATACATATACGTACATATATATACGCGCATGCGTATATTCTTCTATCTAATTTAACACTGACTCCTTGACCACTCCCCCAAGTATGATATTTTGCGCTATGCCTACCCCCAAAAAGTCCCCCACCAACACTCCTTTAAACCTGCCTAAATGTATAAATGCCAATACAATTCTTGTTAACTAGCTTCCTGAAGATTTCTCTTGAATGAAACAGTTCTAGTCCTGTAGAAGCTCCTTCTATATAATAAATATATATATATATATATATATATCACCGTGATCACCGTGATCGGCCAGGCTCTCAGATGTTGCTACATACCGCTGGTCACGATGCGCTTCGCATTGTTTTAGCCTTCAAATGACGCCACCCCGCTGGCTAAGAGAGCAAGCCAACAGAAGAAAGAGTGAGAGAAAGTTGTGGCGAAAGAGTACAGCAGGGATCTCCACCACCCCCTGCCGTTGCCTCGTGGAGCTTTAGGTGCTTGCGCTCAATAAACACACACAACGCCCGGTCTGGGAATCGAAACCGCGATCCTATGACCACGAGTCCGCTGCTCTAACAACTGGGTCATTGCGCCTCCACACACACACATATATATATATATATATAGATATATATATAGTTATGTTTGCATAGATACGTATGCATGTCTGGGTATGTGTGTTTGTCTGCATCGTGTCCCTCACACGTCTATAAGCGATTCGTGCCCATTTGTATATATTTTTGCATGAAACCAAGGCAAATATAAGCATAGCAGTTCATTCAATTTTGTAGTTTTCATATAAAGAGTGGTTCTTATTTCTATATTTATATTATTAACTATATGACATTCTATATCAATCGTATGTCATTTCATTAACTCTTCAAATAGTTAATGTCGACTCCTCCTTTGTTAAAGAACTTCAATTACCGAGAACATATTTTTCATCAATTCATACATCGGATAAAAATTTGACTTTCAATTTTTTAAGATTGTGTATATATATATGTGTGTGTGTCTGTGTGTGTGTGTGTGTGTGTGTGCGTGTTTGTGCGTACGTGTGTGCGTGCGTGTGTGTGCGTGTGTGTGTATGTATGGATCTATGTGTGTATATGTATATATATGTATATATATATACATATGTATACATACGTATGTATACATATATATACAAACTTACATTTACATACATAGTATATATATATACATAAGTATATACATATATATGCACATACATATATACATATGTATACATACGTATATATATATATACATACAGATATACATATATATACAGACATATATACATATATATACATACATATGTACATATATATAGATATACATGCATATATATACAAACATATATACATACATATACATATGTGCATACATATAGATATACATAGTGAGAATTTACACAAAAAAAGACGAAGATTGGTGTGTAAACAACAAATAAATGTATTAGTTTAACTCCCGGAAAGGGAAAAAGTCTTTTACGTTTCGAGCCTACGTTCTTCGACAATACGCTCAGGATCAGTGCATTTTAAGGGAGGATTTGTTCATTCAGAGAGTGTCGGCGAAATTCATCCCAAAGTTGCTGTCAGAGCAGAATAAGCAACTCCGCATTTAACTCGCTCAGGACATGCCGGACTGTGCAAAACACTACTCAGATTTCATGAACGCCATTATCATGGATGATGAAAGATAGGTTTATGAACAATGCTCGATGTGTTTGGTCATCTTACGTGAAAAAGAAAATCCAGTGATAGCAGGCTACATGTCTGTACTCAAGGAGTAACAACAAAAACCTGACGCGGCCTATCGGCACCGAAATTTTGGATGTTCACAGAATGTGAGGCGTCACCTCCAAGTTAAATAATTTTGCCTGCACGACATTTGTTTTTGCGGGAAATATATGGTCGGATACATTCTGGATGCACCGCACTCACACACACGGTGTTACCAAGATGTTCCCGGACTAGTTCCGTACCGCTCAACAGATGGCATCACACGGTTGCGTGCGCAGTGAGAGCTAGCAGTGAACTTCATGAGACAGTGTGTTGAGTCGTATCGCTGTCTTTACTTCGCAAGTTGAGAAATTTGTGTTTTCGTGATAACGTGTATGCTGTAGTCTGCGATTTTGTCATGGACAGGAACAAAGAACCAACGTGAGATTTTGGGATAAACCTGGGAGGTCTGCAAAAGAAACATTAAGGATGCTACGACAATGGGTCGTACGCCGCGTTGAGTGTCGGGGGTGCTTTAAAAGCGGAGCAACATCTCTGGAAGACGACGAGCGATCTGGGAGACTTGCCACGGGAGTCAATTTAGGAAATGTGGTATTGTACATGGAAAATTCGTCCCCCAGAACAAGACAGTCAATCGAGAGTTCTAGTGCGATGATTTGAAGTGATTGAGCGAGGACATTCGGTGAAACTGACCGGATCTATGGAGCGCAGGAGACTGGATTCCTCACCGAGCTCAACTCACTCGTGAGTGTCTCGCCAAAAACAATGTGTTATCGCCGCGGCATCAACCCTATTCGCCACATTTAGCACCTGCAGATTTCCATCTTTTCGTCAAGATCAAAATGGAGTTCAAAGGTCACCGTTTTAACACGGTTGTCAAGATCTAGAGTGAATCGCAGAAGGTCCCCGAAACATTTACGGAAAACGACTTCCAGGCCGCATTCCCAAAGTGACAGGAATGTTAGAACCTGTGTATTGCCGCGCAAGGTGACTATTTCGAAAGAGACGATGCCAAAACTGAGGTAAATCCGCTATCTTTTTTTATTAAGTATAACGAGTCTAGGAATCTTTGGATACTACCTCATATAAATATATATATACATTTACATATACATACACAGACACAAACACACAATCACACACACGTAAACATATATATATATATACAGAGAGAGAGATAGATAGATAGATAGATAGATAGATAGATAGATAGATAGATAGATAGATAGATAGATAAAAAGATAGATAGACAGATATACATATACATAGATATATGCATATACATATATACATATACATCTATCTATCTATATATATCACCGTGATCAACCGTGACCGACCAGGCTGTCAGATGTTGCTACACATCGCTGGTCAAAATGCGCTCCGCATATATATATATACATATCTATATATCTGTATATATGCGTACATCTCTCTCTCTCTCTCTCTGTATATATACATATATACATATACGTGTGTGTATGTGTGCATGTGTTTTTATGTATGCGTGTGTGTGTTTATGTGTGTGTGTGTGCATATATACGTATTTATATTAAGTGTTCAAGAATGAAATTTTCTACATCAACTTTATTCCTTAGGAGAATTTCGACTATACTTACCAAATCGTTTTCCATTAATATAAATATGAATAAGAATATAAATGCTTTTATAGTATTACAGTATATGGCATGTGATAGTGTGTATCTCATTAGGCAAGGTTAAATAGCAATACAATCTAAAGTTTGAAACTATAGAACACGCAGTCTTTGTGTCACCCCTAGAGGAATTCCGTATAAGCATGGTCACATAGGCACACACACACTTACATACATACATACATACATACATATATACAATCATACATACATACATATATATATATATATATATATATATATATATATAGGGAGAGTTTACACAAAAAACAACAAAAGACGAAGACAGGTGATGTACAAAACAAACAGATGTATTAGTATAACGCTCAGGAATAGAAAAATCTTTTACGTTTCGAGCCTACGCTCTTCTACAGAAAGGGACACAGAAAACAAGGAGAGAAACAAGGGGAGAAAAAAGTAGTGGCTAATGATCTATGATGGTGTCTCTAAGAATTGCATTGCTGAATTCGACACATTTCCTTTTATCACCAACACGAAGTGCTTGTACAATTTGTAAGTTATATGACTTCATGGTCAAACGTTTCCTTAACACACACTACTCCGTTGTGTGAGGTAATGCAAGTTCTTTGCTAGCTCGGCGAGCAGGCTTACGGCAGCTAGGCTCAAACGCCTGTTGAACTCTTCGCACATTTTCCTCAGTAATGCGTGGTTGACCTGGACTTTTCCTCTTGCACAAACATCCAGGCTCTTCAGACTGCCTATACCAACGACGGATGTTCTTTGACTGTGGTGGATTAAGACTACGAAACACACGCTAAACGAAACACACGCTAAACGAAACACACGCTAAACGAAAATCACTGCTTCACTCTACCTAAACAGTTGCACGCAAAACGCCTACCGTTGAGCGGACCACATCCTGCCAGCTTACATTGAAGATTAAGGCATGAATCGACCTCTAACGACGATTCTCTAAAACTGTAGACCAAGACAATTTCAGCCACACACCTATCAATCGCTGGATGCTCGTAGTTTCCAAAAAATAAATTGGACCATTCTTTTTGAAACACACTGTACACGTATTTATCTATATATTTTTAAATCTTTCCCTATACATACACACATACATACATACATACATACATACATACATACATACATACATACATACATACACATACGTACATATTTATCAAACCACATACACACACAC
The DNA here is from genome assembly GCF_006345805.1 of Octopus sinensis. Classification (NCBI taxonomy): domain Eukaryota; kingdom Metazoa; phylum Mollusca; class Cephalopoda; order Octopoda; family Octopodidae; genus Octopus; species Octopus sinensis. The sequence continues at coordinate 103,237,917 of NC_043006.1, read as the reverse complement.
TCACGTGTGTGTGTACTTTATTTACCTTTATATTTTCCTGATAATTTGAATTTTGTGTTTTTTCATATAGTTTATTGTATTTCTCTGTTGCTTCATTCTGTGAGGTCGTTGCTCTCTTAAAGCAAATTATAAGTGGTATTATTTGTTACAAATGCTGCGAGCTAACAGGAACCTCAGCTTGCCGGACAAAATGCTTTTCGTCTGTCTCTATGTTCTTATTCCGTTGAGGTCGACTTTGTCGATACAATACGTTGATGTACCCAACTTACCAACCACCCCGAAATTGCTGGCTCAGTGTCAAAATTTGAAAACTGTTTTGTTTGTTAAAATTCCTTCGATTTATTTTTGGATACTTTATTTAAATAAGAACATTACGTATAAAGCTGTTGACTAGGTTTACCAATAGTAATCATAACAAGGCAGTGGGGAGACTCAAATTCTACCCAATGAGGAATTAAGCTGACACTTTCAGCAACGCATGAAAGTAACTGCCACGTGGTTGACGACCTGATGCAGACAGATCTTCGTTTCAACCGCTCTTACATTACAAGAACCGTGTATCGAACAAGAATCATTTTGTTTGAATCAACTACAATTTATTTTTTAAGTTTCATAATGCATTTTCTTTGAAAAGCTTTCAGTTATTTTACATGGAGATGTTTAGTTATTTCTGAACGTACTCTCACACACACACACACACACACACACATTTAATGTGTGAACTGCGCTGCATTTTCTGTATACATTTAGCGTTTTTAAATATATGCACATCACAGCGGGTTTTGAAGTCAAATCGGTAACAAATACTGCAAGTTATTTTCTGACACTCTAGACTACCAGGAAGGGTGGTGAGTTAAACACAAAATTTTGAACTTGTGTAAATCCTCATGCTAATTTTGTCACAAGACCAAGGGGAAAGGACCTTGAGGGAAAAGGAAATATCGATTACATCGACACCAGGAGTTAACTAATTCTTATTTTATTGACCCCCGAAGGATGAAATGCAAATTCTGCCTCGGAGGTATTTGAACTGAGAACCTAAAAGGCCAAAAGAAATATCGCCAAGCATTTTGACCGCCGGGCTAACGAATCAGCCAGGAAAGTTACTATTACAACCATTAGGATTTTAACTGCATTAAAACAACATCTATGCTTAATGTAGCATTATGCGGACTTCCATCAAGGCTGCGATATCACAGAGTCGTTAGTACGCCGGACAAAAATGCTTAGTGGCATTTTGTCCGTCTTTACGTTCTGAGATCAATTGCCTCCGAAGTCGACTTCGCCTTTATTCTTTTCGGAGTCGATAAAACAAGTACGACTTGAGAACTGGGGTCGATGTAATAGATTATTCCCTTCCCTCAAATTTCGGTCTTTGGACGAAAACTTGAAAGTATATGTACTTTTTTTTTTCTGTGAAATTTCTTTTTGTTTGTTTCGAGTTTTACTTTAATATTTCATCTGTTGTGTAAAATGAGTTCTTTACGAGGTGATGATATTTTGTAAGCATTGTATGTATTATGCTAATGTTATTGCCGTTGTGTAGAAGACCAACACCAATGATAGGTTCATGCAGTGGCATCGAACCCGTAGCCACGCGGTTGCAAAGCACCTACATATATGTATGTTTCCATGTATGTATTATATAAAGTAGAGGAAAAGCTTACCCGGGATATAATATTCATTCTAATGATTATCACCGTGATCACCGTGACCGACCAGGCTATCAGATATTGCTACACATCGCTGGTCAGAATGCGCTTTGCATTGTTTTAGCCTTCAAATGATGCCACCCCGCTGGCTAAGCGAGCAGGCTAATAGAAGAAAGAGTGAGAGAAAGAGTACAGCAGGGATCACCCCCCTGCCTCGTGGAGCTTTAGGTGTTTTCACTCAATAAACACTCACAACGTCCGGTCTGGGAATCGAAACCGCGATCCTGCGACCGCGAGTCCTCTGCCCTAACCACTGGGCCATTTCGCCTCAATTCTAGTGATTATAGTTCTATTTAATTTTAAGCGAAAATAACGTTTCAAATTCCCTATTTCCAATATATATATACTTACTCCTTACCCACCCCGATATTGTGACGACTCCAGTTATCACATCAATTGTTAATGTACACCTTCTGACGTTATATCATAACCGATTACGTAACTATGGATTGTTAGAATGCTAGAAATAACAGCCGAATTACTGCCAAACATCGCCTTACGAATTTTAAAATATATGGGACGCACTGAACAGTACTGTATTAATTAATTAAAAATTTACACTTGCTGATGAATACAAATTATTCTCTGAACGACTAAATTTGGTTATTATTTGACAACCCTCAACGGAGACATTCACAGAATATTAATTATCTAAATTGTCCTTTGTGAATGATGACGAAAGTGATTTAAATTCCGAATTGTGATCAGAAAAAGGTCGGGTGAGACACCCCGAAATCAAGATTAGTTTATCTGCCTGTGCATAATGCAAGGAATTTAAGACAAAATTTAAGACGTGTGTCAAAACTTAGGGGGTGTGGGTAGCAAAATACTATGACACAAAGAAATGATTATTGGATAAAAAAAGATGCTGACTTTTAGGTTTTAAAAAATGCTATCGCATTATATTCAAGATTGCATTGTGCTGAAGCATATATACATTAGTTTAAAGTGAATAGAGGATGTAGTGGTGAAAGAGGGCGAGAGAGAGAGAAAGATAGCTCTTTTTAGCCTCTCGGTGAGCAATGAGGTCTAAGATACAAAGTTTGGATAAAAACATGTGCTTGATCGTGGCTGTAACAAATAAGTTCAGAGGTCTATTCGATGTTTTCTGACCTAGGGATTAAAAAAAGACAGCAAAACTAACGGCTGCAATGCTTATATGCCACTTGCCGTGTTGTATACAGATAACAAAAGCAAAACGAATATGTTGTGAAACTTTCAGACAAGTGTTAGAGTGTAAGTATTTCTACTCCAAATAAACATCAGAGACGAGATACCTCAAATACAACTTGCTGGAATTAAAAGTTTTCAAGTGCTTAATTCGGAGTTTGTTTCATGCAATCACATGTTTGAGAAGCCGCTTCTGTCTTCAACAGGTACCTCAGGGTTACATACATCCACTCTCCCTTGGCTTGTTACTTTTGCTTCAGTTGGGCAGCTATGCACAATTTCCGTTTTGAAGGAGCAAGGAAAGTGGGGGAAAAGGGATTAGATAAAATAAATATTGTTTGAGCACATCATATATCCACAGTTGGTATAGATGTAGATACACGAGCATCCTTTACAGCCGCCACAATAATTATTGCAATTCCCACAGGAATTAAAGTATTTAGTTGATTAGCTACTATTTATGGATCCCCTATCAAATACACCCCCCTATATTATGATCACTAGGATTTATTTATTTATTTTATCAAATAAATATTAGATGTAAAATGAGCCAAGCAAAAAATGCAGAAGATAATTAGAGATCAATGTAAATGCTCTCTCACACTCTCTCCCTCTCTCTATTTCACTCTTTTTTATTTTGACACAGCCATATCGTTGGGGACCGCTTTGTACATTCAGCAGGTACATCAGCGTTATCAACATTTCGCCCATCATTGTGGTTGCATCACCTACCTGGGACAGCTATACATAAACTCCCTTCCGAAATTCTGCTGGCATACGGGAAGTAAGGGAAAGGAAAGCAAGAATTTAATTAAAAGAAACAGCAGTGATACATTGTCCAAAAAGGCAAGAATAGACGCAAGCTCTTTATCTTGGTTTTGATCAAAGTATTCACATTGTCAGAAAGCAGCAGATATCTCAGGGCCCTAAACATTTCGTCCTCTTAGCGTGTACGCTTCGCCCGAGTGGAACAACTAAATAATATTTATATTATTCTGCAGGAAAGTAGGAAGGAAAGGAAAGTGGCACTTTGCTTCCACTCCCAACATCTTGCAGCCAGCTACTATTTTTAATCATTTAAAGTAGTCACTGAGGCCGTGGTGTTTAATGTTATCTATTTATGTTTTATGTTTTAAGTAGGACACACGTTTACACCCTTTCAGTTACATGAACATAAATGCGCGGATACAAAAGTGTATGTGTGTATGTGTGTATATGTATGTGTATAGACATATATGTGTGAGTGTGTGTGTAAATATAAATATATATTATCTTTCATCTTTTACTTGTTACACACACTCATAGATATATATACAAATATATGCACGACGGGCTTCTTTCAGTTTCCGTCTATAGAATTCCACTCACAAGACACTTGACATTTGACCAAGATGCCACACGGTGGGACTGAAAACAGAACCATGTGGTTGGGAAGCATGCTTCTTACCACACAGCCACTACTTTGTATGCATGTATATATACAGAACGCCATGTTGGATCGTTAGCCCCTACACGCAATTTTTTTCTCTCCTTGTTTCTTTTCTGTGTATCTTTCTGTCGAAGAGCGTAGGCTCGAAACGTAAAAGACTTGTTTTATTTCTATTCCTGAGCGCCATACTAATACATTGTTTGTTTGTATTCCACCTGCCTTCGTCTTTTGTTTATTTTCGTAAACCTTCCCGTTATATATATGTATGTATGTATGTATAAACACACACACACATACATTGGCCTACACATGTTTCAACGATTAGTAACTGTTGAAATTTTAACCCTACAAAAATAGCGGTGCCGTTTCTTCGAGGTCTTCACTGAATACCATTCGGTTTAACTGTTTAAAGGTTTTCGTTTGTCTACTCTGCGTTGCATGATGAAGAGTTGTTCGTTAAGTTAGACGCGAACAATCTTCAGCTCAAGTTTTGATTGGATAATCACTTATAGTCCATTAATTACAAAACATTCTGTTGTTTGAATGTTTATTGTTCATCTACACTGGGCACATGTGAATTTCTTCATGTGGAAGCATCTCAAAGCTTGTTCCTGTATAGAATTTATTACATTACTCTTGCACGTAAAAGTCTGATAAAACTCTTCTTTAGTTCCAGGTTTTTGTGGCTTTGCAGTACAAATAAATTCCCAATTGATAGTAGAGTCATTAGTTTACTAAGACGTGTTTGTAATCTTTTATTTTATCTCTAAATGAACTCAAATATACGTGTGTGTATGTGTGTGTGTGCGTGTGTGCGCGTGTGTGTGTGTATGTGTGTGTGTTTGTGAGCCCTCCCCAAGCATTGTAAAGCGCTTCGCGGTTCTCCAGCATGGCCCCAGGCTTTGGCTGAAACAAGTAAGGGGATACTAGAATATATATATATATATATATATATATATATATATATGTATATATATACGTTTATATATTTGTTGTGCAAGATATGTGGAATCATGTGTTGAAACAGATATTGTTGTATTTCGGAATGGTCATTTTGCCAGTTTAGCCAATAAAAACACACGCACTATATATTTGGTGTTACTTTGCTTCAGTGTTATTTATCTTTTACATTCAACTTAATCTTATTTCGGCCTGAGTTCTTTCGTCACACTCCTGTGACATCATCAGTGGTCCTTTGCTTTCTTCTTTCTTATTTGTGTGTCTCACACTAACCGTCAACCATTTTGTATTTCTATTGTATGTGTCTTCATTTGCGCATGCGTATATCTCTATGTGCGTCTATGTTTAGTTAGTGTGTGTACAAAATAAATAACACTGAAGCCAAGTAACACCAAATATATAGTGCGTGTGTTTTTATTGGCTAAACTGGCAAAATGACCATTCCGAAATATATATATATATATATATATATATATATATATATATATATATATATATTTGTGTGTGTATGTGTGTGTATAAATTATCGTTTCTAAATTATCATTTCTAAATGGCTCTACTGAGCCATTCAGTAACACTACATTAAAGTAAAGATTATTTGCCAACATAATGTGGAAGTCCTGGTTCCGACGAATGTTATTGTTATTTAGGCACAAGAAACATCATCTTCAGCGGGCTATACGACACACTATCTGTGTCCTTATATTTGAAAATTATATATACTTTTGAACAGGAATATAGCAGTGGAATCTCTAGCCAAGCAGTTACTCTGTGTGTTGAGGAGATAAATATCCAGAACCAGCGGTACGCAGATATTGGTTTCTGCTGAGTGGGGATACTAAACACCATTGTTGGAAAATATAAGGACACAGATAGTGTGTCGTGTAGCCAGCTGGAGACGATATTTCCTGGGGCTAAGAACAGTAAGATTTGTCACAACCGGGACTGCCACATTATGTTGGCAAATAATCTTTACTTTAGTGTAGTGTTACTTAATGTTAGAGAAATTTAGAAAAGATAATATTTCTATTTATTAGCTCAGTGCAGCGGCATCTCTAGCTAATTAGTTATTCTGTGCTGAGGATGGGAAATATTCCAGTAACTGCAGTACGCAGATATTGCGTTATGTTGAGAGGGAATGCTAAACTCCCCTGCTCGAAAAAAAAGGACACAGATAGTGTGTCGTATAGCCAGCTGGAAATGATGCTTCTTGAGGCTAAATAATAGTAACATTCGTCCCATCCGGGACTGTCACATTATGTTGGCAAATACTCTTTACTACATACATATATATACATACATACATACATACATACATACATACATACATACATACATACATATATATATATATATATATATATATATATATATATATATATAGATATATATATATATATATAGTTAATCCAAACAAGAGAACACAAAAAAACAGAACAACGCGAGGATGTGGAAGAAACATAGTATTATTGGACGGTCAGGAAAGAAGGGAATAAGGAGGGCTTAACGTTTCGAGCGGAGCTCTTCGTCGGAAACATAGGAGAAGGAAAGATCCAGAGAAGGGAAGACAGAGGAAAAAAATCGTCAACGGTACACACGTGTTCACATTTTGAAAGACCGGAAGGAGAAAGGGTGAAGAAGGATGTTTTCAAAGACAGAAGAGTAGAATGGTCAAAGACAAGCGAACGTAGGAGGGGGAATGTGTGTGTAAGTGTGGATGTGTGCGTGCGTGGAGGTCTGCGTGTGTGTGTGTGTATGTGTGCAATGATGACACGTGTGTGTGTGCGTGTGTGTGTGTGTGTATGTGTGTGTGGTTGTAGCTCTAAACAATAGGCTAGTAGCTGACTAGTTTGCAAGAATAAGGAGTGGTGTTTTTGTCTCTGCCACAGGTCAGTGCAATGAAGTATGTGTGTGTGTGTGCGTGTATGTATATGTATCGTGTGTGTATTTTGTTTGTAGTTTGTGTGTGTGTGTATGTGTGTGTTCGGGTGTGTATGCGTAGAGTTTGAGTGTGTGTGGCGAATAAATGTGCTTTACTTAGTGTATGTGTGCGTGTGTGCTTGTACGTGCGTATGTGTGTGTAAGCGTTTATGGATGTATATGCGTGTATCCGTGGGGTTGTGAGTTTTGGGTGTGTGCATTGGTGTGCGTGTGTGCGTGATACACACACACAGAACGAGAGGCAGGCAGACAAAGATAAATAGATATATATATAGATATATACAACGGCTTTTTTTCAACTTCCGTCTATACACACACACACACAAACGAACATATACAGCACAGGGCGACACACTCACCCACAAACTCCAAGAAACAAACACACGCAATCTGATATACAAATACACATATACACACACGAACACGTTATAGCATATTCCGATACGTTACACTTACATTTATTATTGAAACACATGATACACGAATATGTATGGCTTAGTGAATCTATAAGCAACACTGTGTACCTGGTGTGAATGTGACCGTGGAGGTAGGGAGTCAAAACCCATCTAATTTAACAAGAGGATAATTTTATATTTAGTAGTGTGAAACAGAGCGTGACCGTGTGTCTGCAGTCATTTCTCATACGTACTACTATCTAACACCATCACTTTTTCATATTTGGCACCATTCCTAGGAAGTGTCCCTCCCATAAGTGCTTGATTTTGATTTTTCAGTATGGACACACACACACACTTGCACATATGCTCACACATATATATGTATCTATCTGTCTATATATATACACACACATATATAAGCATATATACATGTATATATATATAAGTATGCATAAATATATATATATATATGTATATATATATATTTATACATACATATGTATATACATATAAATACATATATGTGTGTGTGTGTATATATATATATATATCAATATATATGCATACATATATACATGTGTGTATATATTTATATGCACATATGTACATACAAATATATATATATGTGTGTATATATATATGTGTATGTATACACACACATATATACATACTCACATATAGATGTATGTATGTGTGTGTGCGGACAGGTAATCAGACAAATAGCTTGTTTCACTCGTATATTCATTTCAGTCGTTGGGCAACGGCCATACCGCAGCACCATATTGAAAAGTCTTAATTGATGAAATGCTTATATCTATATCTGATATTTACTTTAGAGAATATTTGCCGCACTGTAAACTACAGAATACAAACGCAGACTCCGTGTTTTTAAATGATGTCATTGCAAAGAAAGAAATACAGATGGAGGCATAGAATCACGCACACACACACACACACAAACACATACACTCACACACACATATATATGTGTGTGTGTGTGTGTGTGTGTGTGTGTGTGTGTGTTTTTCCCCCCACCATTACTTGACAACCGAAGTTGGTATGATTTCGTCACCTTACCTTAGCGGTTCGGCATAAGAGTCCGATAGAATAAGTACTAGGTTTACAAAGAATAAGTCCTTGGATCGATTTGTTCGACTAAAGGCGGTGCTCCAGCATGGCCGCAGTCAAATGACTGAAACAAGTGAAAGAATGAAAAATGAAAAAAAGTATAAAGTCACGTTTACACACAGAGCAGAACACGACCCTCATGTACCTTAACATTACACACAATAGTACAACCTTAAGACTATTGCGAGTCTAGTGATATAGTCACTGGCAAGCTATCACGTCGAAAGAAAGGAATATAGTTTAATAATCATTTCTACTAAAGGAACAAGGCCTGAAATTTTGGGTGAGGGAGACAATTAGTAATTAATTTATCGACCCCGAAAGAATGAAAGGCAAAGTCGACCTCGGTGGAATTTGAACTCCGACGTAGCGGCAGATAAAATACCTATTTCTTTACTACCCACAAGGGGCTAAACACAGAGGAGACAAACAAGGACAGACAAACAGATTAAGTCGATTATATCGACCCCAGTGCGTAACCGATACTTAATTTATCGACCCCGGAAGGATGAAAGGCAAAGTCGCCCTCGGCGGAATATGAACTCAGAACCTAGCGGCAGATGAAATACCTATTTCTTTACAACCCACAAGGGGCTAAACACAGAGGAGACAAACAAGGACAGACAAACGGATTAAGTCGATTATATCGACCCCAGTGCATAACTGGTATTTAATTTATCGACCCCGGAAGGATGAAAGGCAAAGTCGCCCTCGGCGGAATTTGAACTCAGAACGTAGCGGCAGATGAAATACCACTAAGCATTCGCCCGGCATGCTAATGATTCTGTCAGCTCACCACCTTCATAGAAAGGAATACAGTGATGTGCTAAACAGCTTTTGATAAAGAAAGGTGGAGTATCTGAAGAAAGGAATCGCAGTAGGAGACTCGTGGTAATATGCCTTGATTACTGCAAAGTGTTTGACTCCATTACTTGCACGTGGTTTTTGAAATCACTACAACGAACAAAACCACCGACTGTCTTAGTTTCTGCTGTCAAAAGCTCGTGAAAAACCCCCTCTACAATCCTCACACTTGTAGCTGAAAGGGGAACGGTTGTCTCTGGTGTTGTTAGTATTTCAAAAGGAATATTCCAAGGGGACAGGCTAACGGTACTTCTATTTCAATACATTGAATATCCCCTGTTAATGCAATGTTAAAAACAGGATTTGTACGGGTCGTACTTTGTTTGGTTGGAGGCGCATGGCTAAGTGATTAGGGCCTTGGACTTATGATCGTAAGATTGTGGTTTCGGTTCCTTGAACGGGTGGTGCGTTGTGTTCTTGAACAAAACACTTCATTACACGTTGCTCCTCTCCACTCAGCTGACAAAAATGAATAATCCTGCGACGAACTGGCGCCCCTTCCAGGTGTGGAATATATACGCCATGAAACCGGAAACCCGGCCCTTATGAATCGTTATGACTCGAGAAGGTAACTTTATCCTTTTATTTTAACATATATTTTGTTTAGAAAACAATTCCACCATCATTTCAAAAATCTTCACCAACTCACAAACTGATGCCGTAACTAAGAATCCGTCGTTAAATGTTTTTCTCTGAATATGAAGCCTGGAAACTTAATGTTGAAACCTTTAGAAACTTGTTCTCTTTTCACAACAGAATCTCTGATCAATGAATATAAAACAGGAAGCTTATGTTAACATTGCAGTCCATGGGGAAGCTGAAGCTAAGAGCATCATGGATTCAGATGAACTGGCCATGTACTAACACTACGTTTTCCCACAGGAAATTCTTTACAAAAGATGCAGCAATGCTTAATAATATATGCTCCAGTGCTCATTAAAACATGCAGAAGAATAACTCAATCAGACTGTGAAGAGTGATGTCAGCTTAATTGTTTTTTAAAGCAGTTGTTCTCCAGCTTTTAAGTAGTGGTTCTCAAACGCGCAAAATATACCCATTGGAACCACAGTCACCCCTGTCTATCAAATTGAACTCCTACGAACACAAGTTTCATGAAACGGTCAGTCTTCTTGTATACACTGAGCCATGCGCCTTCACAGCTGAACCTATCGACACTAATATTCGTAATGATGTCAAGAAACAACGTTTTCTCAATATACTTCAAGGTTTTAGTGGTCGACTAGCAATGCATTATATTATTTGTTCCTTTTTTTATGGGTAGAATCGTCACACGAGGAGTATGAAGCAAAGGACTCTGCTTTATAAATATGTTTTTCGGTCATTTGGGGATGAACAATGCTGAAATCTTTGACACTAAAACATGGCTCAGTGGTTTGAGCGTCGACCTTACCATCGCGAGGTTGTCAGTTTGAATCTTGGACCGGGCTATGTGTTGTGTTCTTGAGCAAGACACTTTATTTCACGTTGCTCCAGTTCACTCAGCTGTAGAAATGAGTTGCGACGTCACAGGTGCCAAGCTGTATCGGCCCCTTTGCCTTCCCCTTGGATAACAATAGTGGCGTGGAGTGTGGAGGCCGGTATGCATGGGTGACCGCTGGTCTTCTATAAACAAACTTGCCTGGACTTGTGCCTGGGAGGGTAACTTTCTTGGTGCAATCCCATGGTCTGAAGGAGGCCTCAGAATACCTTTAGCTGACACGAATATATGAATTGCGATGTATGTGTGTGCGCGTGCGTGCATATGTGTGTGTGAGTGTGGGGGTAGCATGCGCGTATAAATATATGCGAGTGTGAGTGTGTGAGTGTGTGTGTGTGTGTCTACAAACATGACAGAAGTAACTAGATTTCCTTACAATTGTTAAAATTTATCTAAATCTGAAATTATACATTCAAATTATTTATTAATTGTTATAACGTGAATTTTTGATACTTAGTAGACATGCTCTTTGTATTTTTCAGTGCAAGAACCCTATTAGGCATGTTACTGATCAGGTGACGAATATTCTCTTTCGGAATTTCTTTCTATTTTTCAGGCAGTAATCCCCAAAGATCTGGCTTTGAAGATGCTTTCTTGTCCCGTCCATTATGTCCCAGAAGTGTTCAATGGTGTTCATATCTGGTGACTGGATTGGCCGTGAATGTTTTTTTTAATTCCATTCTCATCCAACAGATTTTGGGTCACATTTCCACTGGAGAAGATTGGAAGGAGCGAAGACATATTTATCCGAGTTTATGTTTCCCTCACATTCCACCAGCTCTGATCAACCATTGCTCCAAATTGCTCCCCAGATATCACAGAATAACTTCCATGTTTCATTATTTGTTGTAATCTTTTTATATCAAATTCTTGATCACAGAGACACTAGACCCACACTCGACCAATGACAAGAAATACAGCAAATCTGGTCCTATCAGAGATTATGAGAGTGTCCCAAATTGCTAGTGGTCGCTCCACAATCTCACTGACCCAATCTTTTCCCCACTTGATGTTATCTGCTCGAAGAAGATGCTTCCTTCTTGATGCTCTGCAATAGTAGTCAAGTTTATGGAGATGCCTGACAGCTGTTCTGGGACTGACATCAACTTGTTCTGCTATATCAGAGGCCTTGCAACAAGGATTATCCCCCATACTTCTCTTAGCAACGAGAAGGGTCATGTTACAGGGCCCTGCTTGATCTGGGCGAGGTGATGTGGAATCCTTCCCCCTCTCTGGGGAATATATATATTATGATAAGTAATTGTAAGGACCAAAGATCTAGGTATAGGAAGTTAGTTAACTTCGAGCAGTTCACAGTAGGCATTAAAAATACTTAGATAAAAACTTAGATATGTTTCGACCAAATAATTTTCCAGGCCATGTCTAACTTAATAGCACCACCTGATAGGATTATCTAAGTCCTATTCAAGTCAAGTTTTGTTTATGGTCCATTGAAGTTGAGTGAGTTGTATCCAGGTATTGGTGGCTTATCTGGTATCCCTTGAAGAAATCTGTCCAGACTCCATTTAACAGTGATGGGATTCTTTTCCTCTTTAATCAGATTTGGGACAATGTTAAATAGGGCAGGGCCTGTCGAGGATAAGAAATTATGCCACAGGGTACCAATATATTTTGTGATCCGGAATTGGGCAGGGGGCGTATGGCCGGTGGTCCCAGCTTTGGATGAACCTTGAAACTAATGTTCAGGTCGTTTGGGCAATGCTGGCGGTATATTCTCCACATCGTACAAACGTGGTACCGTTCACAGCGGCGCTGGAGAGAGTAGAGTTTTAAGACTTTAAGGCGGTCCCAGTAATCGAGATCAGGAACAAAAATATTTATTGGCGTAGAAGGTTGTAGGTTTTCCCATTTCAAATTTCGATAAGCTGACGAAAGTTGTTTTATAGTTTGCAGTTAGCATTTTGGGTTGCTATGAATGCGAATAACAATCCAAATTGAGGGAGTTGAGTAGGAAAAAAATCCAGGCTACATATGTTTCCTTGCAAGCAGAACCTTAGAAGCAATAATTACTCAACGTGGCTACTCTACTCCCTACTCATTTTAAATTAAATCTCCTGCAAGTTAACTTGGTATCCCTTGATCTCAAATGTAACCTTAATTTAACTAAGGTATCATCGGCCTTATGAGTAGCTAGTGGAGTATATATATATATATATATATATATAAATACAGACAAATATTCTATAATTGTAAACATAATTATAATTAGCGCTCAGCTAATTGCTACGACACGCACCAAATTTAGAAATAGGAGCTAAATTCCTTTTCTACTACCGTAAATTATCTCCCATACAGTAACACACTTTTTTACCTAGGCAAAAAGGAAAAAATAACGAATCCACACGACTCATATTAACTACATACGTGTTTCGAGATTAAAGTAAAGTTATATTTACTTAGATACTTCGCCTCATCAGTGCAGCATTTCGAAATATAAATTTGAGAGTGTTAGGATTAAATATGTAGACGATCGTGTGCCATCGCATAACTGATATTCAACCAACACTTCCAAAACTATACAGCCGAATGTGAACACATCTATTCTCAATACCCATTATCTTATATTAAACTATTAATACTTTTTGATAGTTTAAAATTAAAAAATAAATAAATAAATATAAATAAATAAATAAATAAATAAAATAATAATAATATATATATATATATATTTAAAATTTATAAGCTTAATTTATTAATTTAAATAATTTTTTAAAATTTTAACTAATTTAAATATTTTAATTGGATTTTTATATTTTATATTTTTTATATTTTTACTTAATTTTATTTCTATGTATTGGCTTATGATTTTCACTGTTTGATTTGCCTAATAGTGGTTTTATCTCCAATTTAATATAACATATATATATATATATCTTTGGATTTTTGGCGATAACAGGTATAGATACACGGATAGATAGAAAGATAGACAGATACATACATACATATATACATACATACATACATACATACATACATACACACATATATGTACATACATACATACACATACATGCATACATACATCCATACATACATAAATACATACCTACATACATACATACACACACACATAGGCAGATAACGGGATAGATTTCGTATTGTGCTTAGAAATATGGCATGTTGCTAGAATTTCTGACTGCAGTCGAAAAGAATAAACCACTCCAAATTCTAGTTATCCTAGTGTCCATATGAACGGATTTACGACTAGTCTACTTGTACAAGCATAAGTCGTATAATGTATAATAATGAGTGAAGGCACACGGTGGAGGGATCGCGGGTTCGAATCTCAGACCATGCGATGTTTGTGTTTATGAGCGAAACACCGAAGCTCCACACGGCTCCGGCAGAAGGTAATGACGAACTTCTGCTGACTCTTTCGCCACAACTTTCTCTCACTCTTTCCTCCTGCATCTTGCAGCTCACCTGCGACGGACTGGCGTCCCGTCCGAGTGAGGAACCTATAGTCCAAGGTAACCGGGAAACCGGCCCTTATAAGCCAGGCGTGGCTCGAGTAGGAACAAGCAACTGTTCCTCCTAAAAGATGAAACAACAGCAATAATAATGGAGTCAAAGACATTTCGATATATCGTAGATTTTGCATAAGAGATTATATTCCCCTTTGTATCTCTTGTGCAAGTATCTGAAACACGTATTAAATGCATTGAAATATCATTACTTATTTTGACCTGTATGTGTGTGGTAGTGTATACATGTATACACGGGATTATATGTGTGTGTGTATACACTCTTATCTGGCGGGCTTCAATACAGTTTCCATCTACCAAATTCACTTTACAAATCTTCGGTGAAACAGAGAATATGTTAGAAGTCTCGTGGGTGACATGCTCAAGTTTCCACGACACGGGATCGAACTGGAAACCTCGTGGCTAGAACGGTAAATTCTGATATACTACACAAATATGCTTAACTTATAAGTTCAGAAACGTAATAATAGTCATGAAAAGTGTATAAAAAGAATCGTTGTTGTGAAAGCAAGCACTAAAGGTGATACAAAAATAGTTATGGCGTTCAAGTGATTTTTGCTTTTGTTCTCTCTGTATCATAAGAGATATATTTTCTCCATCAAGCTCTGACTTTCTTAAATAGATAAATATATCTGAATGAGATAAAATACTTTCCCCTCCCAAGCGCTTCCCGATTGTGACTCCACCATTAAACAAAGTCTCGGAAAGACGTTTGAATTCTAACAAATTGTTGCATTATTATAATCCACAGAATACGAAGTTGATTAAATAATTATAATTATAGCATTTACTTCTTATTTGTCTAGACAGAAATACCTTTGGTAATTATTATATTACTGATTTATACATTTTTTTTTTTGTTCATCGTTACAGAAATGTTGAAAAACGAAGTCTATTATTTTTGTCGATATTCTGATAATTAGGAACATAATTTGTAAAATACCGATAAAATATATTTATTTGCGTCGTCGTTGTTCTCGGCATCATCATCATCATCATCATCATTATTATCTTCCTCATAATTATTATCATCGTCCTGATGAGGATACGATTATCAGCTTCACCGTCATCATCTATATTGATCTCGCGATCATGATCCTAACCACCACCACCACCACCACCACCACCACTGAAATCATCATCATCGTCTTTATAATCACGAGCATCTTTATAATCATTATTATTATTATCGTTGTCATCGTCGTCGTCATCGTCATCGTCGTCGTCATCGTCATCGTCGTTGTTATCGTCATCATCCAAAATATGAACATAATCGACAGCAAGAACTAGCAACAGAAGAGGAAACAGAAACGGCTTAAGCATCGTTACAATCGTCTTCCTCGTGTCTTCTGTAGTCGTCATCGTCGATGTCGTCATCGTCATCATCATCATCGTCATCATCATCATCATCAACGTCGTCGTCATCGTCATTATTATTACGATTGTCTTTTTTATCTTCGTCGTCAATATTCACCATTATCATCATCATTGTCGTCATCTTTCTACTTATCATCATCTTCATTATTAACCCTCTCGTCCTCTTTCTTCTCTTGATCATCATCGTCGTCATCGTCATCGTCAACATCATCATCACGAAGACTAACAACAACTTCAGCAGCAGCAACCTTTCCAAGAATTTGGACCTGGAGCTCTCCGTTTCTAGCGACTTCGAGGGCCACCTCCCAGTGGTGTCGGGCGTCAACGAAGAGCCCTCGACTACAACAAGACGACCAAAGTTTTTTTCTAAGGTCTGGGGTCTCCCGCCCCTAAGCCCTAGATCATCTACTAATCACCCGTCTTGTTGCTTAACAACAACAGCTGCAGCAAAAACAACGATAGAATAGTCTACAGAAAAGAAGCGCGTACTGCTATGGGAAAATCTCAAACCTCTATCATGGAAAACTCTTGCTTCATTAAAACAAAAGGAAGAAAACATTCCCTTATGTTGCTTTAGGTATAATATCATGTCTGAAAAGAGGTGGGGATGCTCCCAGACGAAACAACTTTGGTCATATATATATATATATATAGGGCGAGTTTAAAAAGACGAAGACAGGTGGTGTACAAAACAAACAGATGTATTAGTATAACGCTCAGGAATAGAAAAAGTATTTTACATTTCGAGCCTACGCTCTTTTACAGAAAGGGACACAGAAAAAAACAAGGAGAGAAACAAGGAGGAAAAATGTGTGTAGTAGCTAACGATCTATCATGGCGACTAGTCCATATATACGTTGGTCATATATATGTTGTGCTGTAGATATGTCTCTATATATTTATGTGTATGGATGTTTCGTAGGTAGGTATATGTTTGTATGTATATGCATGTATGTGTGTGTACATATCTATATACGCGTTTGTATGTGTATATATATATATATATCTATGTATATATACATATATAAATGTGTATGTATATGTGAATATACTTTTATATATGTGAGCATGTATTGCGTACTATATTTTTGTATTTTTGTATATTTGTTTGCGTATCCATATGTGCGTATATTTGTATGTATATTTATAGTTAATTAATTTTATGTGTGCGTTTTTATGTGTTAGTTGCGCAATGCATATGAATTATCCAAATATGTTCGGTTACATTCAGGCGCCATTATGTACCACTCCCTACCCCCTATTTATTTCCCTCCTTTCTCTCGCTAGTTCTTTGTTTCTCTTTCGCCTGTAATAACTAACTTGTATAATCATAGGGTAGGAGATTTTATGCACGTGTATGTGTGCGTATATATAAATATATATAGTTAATCCAAACATGAAAACACAACAACGCGAGGACGTGGAACAAGTATAGTGTTATTGGACGCTCAGGAAAGAAGGAAAGAAGTGGGATTTAACGTTTCGAGCGGAGCTCTTCGTCAGAAACATAGGAAAAGGAAGGATCCAAAGAAGGGAAGACGGAGGAAAAAATTGCCAACGGTACACACGCGGTCATGTATAGGCATCAGTTGTTCACTTAAATTCGGCAGTTTCGGCATCTTTAACTCTCCAGTGACTCGTCACACCCTGACGGTATATTTAACGATGCCTAAGCTTAAGATGTTTTTTTTTCTGAAGGGAGAATATGGATGCAGAATCGCATCAAAGTACCAGAAATCACAAAGTAGAGTGAATGTAGGAAAGCAGAAACAAAATCGTGCTTAAGAGATCCTATATAAAGTTAATGACTTCACAGAAAGAAAAAAACCAATGCCCTACGTTTGAATGAGTAAGTCTCCCGCAGGTATACACACATGCGTGCCTGTGTGGGTGTGTGCGTGTATAGACCCACACACACACACATTAGTAGCGATGCGCAAGTTGACATAGCTGAAATAATGAACCGAAAATCATTTTCAACAAATTGGAACTATTCTTTTTTTCTTTCATTCTTTTACTTGTTTCAGTCATTTGACTGCGGCCATGCTGGAGCACCGCCTTTAGTCGAGCAAATCGACCCCGAGACTTATTCTTTCTAAGCCCAGTACTTATTCTATCAGTCTCTTTTGCCGAACCGCTAACTGACGGGGACGTAAACACACCAGCATCAGTTGTCAAGCAATGTTAGGAGGACAAACACAGACATACACACACACACACATATATATACACATATATACGATGGGCTTCTTTCAGTTTCCGTCTACCAAATCCACTCACAAGGCATTGGTCGGTCCGGGGTTATAGCAGAAAACATTTACCCAAGATGCCACGCAGTGGGACTGAACCCGGAACCATGTGGTTGGTTAGCAAGCTACTTACCACACAGCCACTCCTGCGCCTATAGCGGTACAAAGAAGATTAATTAGCGCTAATGACAATTGCCCCGCACAATGGACAAATGATAGAACTCCCAAAATGTTATTAGACCAAAAATTAAATTAAAATGTGTAGAGGAGGGGATGTTAGTTTCATTTTTGGTAGCTGTTGTGAGTTTAAAATTTTGCTGTAAAGAAAATCCCTGATCAGGCAATTAAAAATATTGACATTGGAAAATAGCCCAAGGGAGATCCTTGATGGAGATCAATCGTTATTTCTGAGTTACAATATTTGAGGTAATGTGTCGAAAATAATTTTTAAACTGAAATAATTGAAATTATTGCCGTAATAAGATGAAAATTAATTAGCAATAATGAACATTTCCTCTCACAAGTAGGTGTACTTACAAACTAAATGGAATTATTGGAATACGTATATATTCTTATATTAAGAGTAAAATATCTATGCGCTATGGTGACAACCTAATAAATGAAATATCTATAACATCAGTTTTGCACAGCTATGTAATTGTCAGATGGCTTCAAACCAAAAACATTTGACTTACTAAGAGAAACAAAATCAGCTGATTTAGTATACATTCCGTATCTGCATGTACGTAGATGATGATAAAAAAGGGAATGTAACTACCACTAGTTATTGATATAACGTGAATAACAGTCATAGGTTAGTTTATTTAAATGTGAAAGCAAAATTGTAATTTCAGTAAACGCTGTATTATCTTGAATAATATTTGTACCTAAATCTGCTTTCATGGTAAGGTTGAATATACATCTTTTTCAAACAAAACTTTTAAGTAGTGTTGAAAGAGAGTGAAGAAAGTGAACGGAAAATACACATGAATATAAGGTTAGCTAAAAGATAATTTCCAAACTTCTTACATTTATTTATAACCTCAGATTTGATGTTTATCTAGCTTATAGTGTTGGTGAGGTTCCAGAAGATGAAATTTTAACACCGAGTTTTCTATCTGCATATTATAGTCCCCAAAATATATGACAGGTACATTTTACAGAATTCCAATTCCTGCTAAAGCAAGTGTATTATCCAAGCATTTATTAAATATCTCCGCAAACAATCGTTATCTTAGTGGGTTTTTTTTTTCTTCTATTTTTGCGAATGGAGTTATGGTTGAAGTATCTTTGCTTCAATCACCTTTCAATATAGCACTAAACCATTTACAGCTGTTACCATAGCTTCTGCTGAGGCTAAAATTATGATTCTTAGCTAACTGCTTCAATAAGGATAACAAACGCACATACGCACGTACGCAGAGTCGCACACAGACAAGCATACACAAAGACATAAGCACATCACACTCACACACACACACATATATATACTCTTTACTCTTTTACTCTTTTACTTGTTTCAGTCATTTGACTGTGGCCATGCTGGAGCACTGCCTTTAGTCGAGCAAATCGACCCCAGGACTTATTCTTTGTAAGCCTAGTACTTATTCTATCGGTATCTTTTGCCGAACCGCTAAGTTACAGGGACGTAAACACACCACCTTCGGTTGTCAAGCGATGTTGGGGGGACAAACACAGACATACAAACATGTACATATATATATATATACATACATATATACGGCAGGCTTCTTTCAGTTTCCATCTACCAAATCCATTCACAAGGCTTTGGTCGGCCCGAGGCTATAGTAGAAGACACTTGCCTAAGGTGCCACGCAGTAGGAATGAACCCGGAACCATGTGGTTGATAAGCAAGCTACTTACCACACAGCCACTCCTGAGGGTATCTATATGTGAGTATATGTATATAAGCATATATGACAGTGGATATTGAAAAGAATACCAGGCTCAGCTTACCGGCTAATAATCGGAAACAAGCAACTCTAAGTAATGGAGATTGGAATCTTTCAGTTATGATTTATTAAAACATACTATGCCCTTTGTATTGAGTCCCCTAATTTATCGCTGCTGGTGAGCCACCGAGATTTATATATATACACACACACACTAAACAGGTAGAAATATAAAAGAAAAAAGGAAGTTGAAAGTGCACAGGGAGATTAGTTTGAAAGGCTTAGGCGGTTTTACAGACTTTTGGGGGGGTTCTCAATAGTTAAGGGAGATAGAGAGACGTGAGGCTACGCTGCAACTGCCTTGCTTTTGACTGGATTTTGAAAATTCTTTTTTTTTTTACATTGAGAGAGCATAGCTGGAATTAGTATCTGTTTAAGAACAAATTTAATTGGCAGAGGATGCTCAAGTAATTAAACTTAGAAATGTATGTAAGTTACCCGTTATGTCCGTACGTTATTACCATGTGTCAATATTTTTTGTACTGTAGGTTAAGACTGATGCGATTAAGTGAGCATGTCTAATGACAGGCTTAACGATCTAAATTTATTCCATCAAGTGTTACAGTGGACAGGATATGTTTGTATGTAATTCAGTAGCTGAATGGTTGTGATTTGCTATATGTATAGAGGCATAAATTTTTGTTCTCTTATAAATTCGAACGAGAAAAGTCATGATTGTGTCCAAAGTTTAGTGTATTGGCTGTGTAAATCTATAATGTTTAGTGGAAGAATGAGTTCGTCTTTGTAGCTCTTAGTGAAAGTACTTTGTTAGAATTTATTCACTTGTGGTTTGCATTTTTCTATGAATATATTTCCTTCCTTTACTTGTGTTTGATCTGTGATATTGACTGAACAAAAACAAAGTGGCAAGACTTGGAATTTGAAGGACTCAATTTTTTCCCATGTGGCACTGGGGTCTCATATTTATTGACTATGAATAGCCTGTCTATTTCTGAGAGTAAGTTGTGTCTGACCTCTGTCATTCTCATTACATCTTTTACATTTAATATCATACATCAAAACCTTTGACGAACAGGTAAAATGAATTTTTATGGTAAAAAACGTCATTTAAATTTACATGCTTTCTTTGCAAGGAGGTTGATGAAGGTCCCACGATTACGGCGGCCACGCCTATTGGCTATTGGCGTTAGGTTTGTGGTAATTTAGCGCTGGTGAGTAGTATTTTGGGTGATATTGATTCTCTTGCGCTTTTGATTATTTCGTGTATTTCGAATGCGTGCTTAGGGCTTGTCTTATTAGTGGTGACTTCTGGTGGATAATGTTGCAAACTCCTGTACTTTGGGGATCATGTGTTGTAATATAGGGTACAGTTTTGGGTGTTTCTGAAATGTTTGTGTTTTTCGTAGTTCTTGAATTGCTTTGGCACATTCTATTTGACACACTCTATTAACATTGATGCATATTATATTTCGAGTAGTATTTGTTTTAATTCCTGGATTCTTTAATCCGAATTTTGCAAATTGAAACAATTATTCTTGTTAGTTTAAATTAAATCTTCGTGTGTTTGGGATGAAATGTAAACAGTAGGTATTGTTTAGAATCTGTTTCTTGTAATGACTATCTGTTTCAATGCGTGTGTTTGTTTTGATGATTAGAATGTCCAGGAACGGTCGTTGAGTTTTATTGTATTCCATGGTGAAGTTAATACTTTTGCTTATACATTTAATTTGGTTTTTCATGTGAATAATCTGTTCAAATGTTTGCATCCAGTTTCCAGTTTTCTAGTAAATATATATCAAAATCTAAGCAGTATTTTAGCTTACAATGTTCATATATCTGGACCTCACGACTGAATTGGCATAAGTTGGAGTAATATTTTTAGCCTAAAAATCCCGACTAAAACGACAACACGTTGAACCTAGAGTTTCTAAAAGCTGAAAGAAATCTGCTCCACGCTCTCAATTCTATTCAACAAACTCGACCAGATACAAACCTACACAAAAGAATTTCATGAAGTAGGAAAGAATACTCAATCCCTTACGCAATAATGTTCCAGTGATCTGATGGGCTGATCTTCTTTGTCTGCAATGATATGACAATGGACAACTGCATAGTACAATGCGTAGCATGCATATTGGAGCAAATAAATAGAATAATTTATACTCTGAAATCATTATTACATAGTAATGACTGCGAATGGCTATAATTCTAAGTATAAGAAGTGGTTAAATAAATATATTTACCTCTCATACTTCCTGACTATTTACTCTTTTACTCTTTTACTTGTTTCAGTCATTTGACTGTGGCCATGCTCGTGCACCGCCTTTAGTCGAGCAAATCGACCACAGGACTTATTCTTTGTATATATATATATATACAATGGGCTTCTTTCAGTTTCCGTCTGCCAAATCCACTTACAAGGCTTTGGTCGGCCCGAGGCTATAGTAGAAGACACTTGCCCAAGGTACCATGCAGTGGGACTGAACCCGGAACCATGTGGTTGGTAAGCAAGCTACTTACCACACAGCCACTCCTACGCCTATGACTATTTATCGTTTATGTACTCCACATGAAATAATTTAATTCCTCGAATCTCTTGTACTTCAGCTGCATAGAACTCTAGATAATATGGATTATAATCCTGTGTATGGGATTACTATGTGATATGATAGCTGGGTCCACTAGAAGAGCTTTCTGTGATAGCTGCAAGATTTTATGAATCCATATATTCCGCTACAAATTTTAAAGCAGAATATCAATAAATACATAAAAACACATTCTAGCACAGGCATACTCACTGGTACAGTTCTGTATGCACCCACAGATCCATCCACCCACACACGTACGCCCACACAAGTGCATGGACACATTACATAAAGAGAGGGAGAGACACAGAGACAGAGAGAAAGAGATCATCATAATGCAACTATGTAATTATTGACGTTACTCCTAGTAACAATTGTATTTACTCATGTCGCCATCGGTCATTATATTTCTATCGATTTTTTTACATCTGGTTTTGGTTTTATGATGAAGTTTATGTCTAGGATCAGACATTTTTAAGTAAAGAGACTTAATGTCTGCTGAGTTACAGGCTGTGAGGTGAGGATTTCGCGTCATTTTATCAACCCTGTTCTCTGTCATCCCAAAAGAAGATAAGTGGTTATGCATGAACTTCGGGACTTTAGCATAAATATAGTTTGTTATATGAGATAAATTTGCCAACTTTTTCAAAGATAAAACAGCGAACTCAGAGAGACACCCTTAATGGCTTAATACAATCTGCTGTTGCTACTGTTTAGCTGTTCGTCACTCCTGACTGCAAAATATTATATCAATACAGGAATATGCTTGAAAGTGGCGTGTGATTACCAATGAAACGGTGAGGTACTGGCGGCGTTTATATTTTTTTCTCTTCTTATTTCTTTAGATTATACATCATCTAACCTATCGTAAAAATTGTGACAATTTTGCCTGGCGTCGGATACTGCGGTTCCCCTGTAGATCCTTTCGGCCTCCTCCCACGGCCAGGCCGTCATTGTGCTGGTGGCCTTTCACGCCATGTCACCCTTAACAAATTCATTAAGCATGGCCTAGAAACCACAGGCTTCCCTTCCTCGGCTTGATCCAGCGGGGCTTGACAGAGGGGACAGTAACAGGTCGGAATACATGACAATTTTCCCGTTCCGTAAAGACAGGCTCCTCATTTAGGACGCTACATGGTGTGACATCTTCTCCGGCAGCAGCTTGGTGCAGTCAGCTCGAGTGGAGAAAAGCAGTATCGGTCACTCTCCGACAGGTTTATGGTCCAGCCTATGACAGTCGAGACCACCGGCGTTCTTGCACCATAACCATATCCCCACTCATCGCTGAATTGGGTAGATCGTTGTCCGTATGAGACAGAGTAAACTGTTTCTCATATCCCTTGCGGTCGTCCGAAGCAACGCCTTTTCTATTTTGTCTCCGGCGTCCGGGGAGGTAACGTATGACGGTTTCATCAAAACAACTACAGCAGGTTTCATCAAAACAACTACACAGTGTTCTATCTCGCATAAAGTATATATATATAAATATATATATATATGGCCTAGTGGTTAGGGCAGCGGACTCGCGGTCGCAGGATCGCGGTTTCGATTCTCAGACTGGGCGTTGTGTGTGTTTATTGAGCGAAAACACCTAAAAGCTCTACGAGGCTCCGGCAGGGGGTGGTGATCCCTGCTGTACTCTTTCACCACAATGGCGGTGCCCCAGCATGGCCACAGCTCAAGAGCTGAAACTGGAAAAACAAAACAAAAACAAAAAACAATATATATATATATATATATATATATATATATATTGATAATAAGAAAAATATAAATCAATATTTAATGATATATATTCATTTAAATACGGGAAGTTTAATGACAAAATCTACACCGGTGAACTAGGCATAAAAAAAAACGAAGAAAATGTGTATAACTAAATCCATGCTCCCCTGTTACTTCCAATCCAATCCAAATTTTGCGAGGCTCTTTACATTGTTAGGTGTATGAGTGAACAGCTCAGTTTAATAAACACCTGTTTCTCCTCTCTCTTTCAATTGGTTCTGCATATCATTTTTATATAGAAAGCCGAATGCATAAACAGTTGTATACTTTCATTATGTTCTCACTACCTCCGGTGCTAAATGCGCGACATGGCATTTAAATGACGCACATTAAAAAAAAAAATAATAGTAAATAAGACTATACAAATGCTCCTCTGCCTATAGAGCGTTTATCGTCTGACTCATAGAGAATTGCTGAAGAAGCGCCACCCACGCAAGCTTTGCCAAGTTTAC
Source organism: Octopus sinensis (assembly GCF_006345805.1). Classification (NCBI taxonomy): domain Eukaryota; kingdom Metazoa; phylum Mollusca; class Cephalopoda; order Octopoda; family Octopodidae; genus Octopus; species Octopus sinensis. The sequence continues at coordinate 103,212,929 of NC_043006.1, read as the reverse complement.
CAAGCGCAGTTTCCTTCTGGTTGATTAGCCTAAATTCAAGGGAGTGCTCCAGCATGACCGCAGTGAAATGACTGAAATAAGTAAAAGAATAAACGAATAACAGAATATATTCATGTATACAAGCATGGCAGTATGGTTCAGAAGCTCGTTTTACACCAACAGTTAGGAAAATCCCTTTGCTGTCGCAAGTAAAATAATAAACGAATATTGATTTCATATTTTGGCCGCATTTTGCCTGGTGTACTAACGTTTCTGCCAGCTCACCAGCTTAAAATAATCCTTTCTCCTAAAGACACAAGGCTTGGAATTTGGGGGATGGCGATAGTCGATTAGATTGGGCTCATTGTTCAACTGGTACTTATTCTATCGACCCCGAAAGGATGAAAGGCAAAGTCAACCTCGACGGAATTTGAAGTCAGAACGTAAAAACGGACGAAATGCAGCTAAGCATTTTACCCAGCGTGCTAACACTCTCTGCCAGCTCGCCGCCTTGAAAAAATAATAACAATAATAATAATGAATATTGGAAATAAATTAAGAGTAATATTTTTTAACTAGCATTTCCATAATTTAAAATGCATCAGCTTGGGGTATGAAACTCAAATGTGCCAACATTATGGACTTGGATAAGTTAGTGGTAAATTATTATTTGTTGTAGGCATTCCCTGATGGTTTTGTTACGTGAAACTAAAATATTAAGGTAATAGCAATGTGGCTGATATATTGCTTGTTAATGAAGAAAGGGTCAGCTAATCTCCTATTTCAACACTTGAGTTTCAAATGCTATTACGTCCTAACAACTCATTAATGGTTAATTGGATTTTAACACGTATGTTTGTGTATTTCGTGAAATAGTAATACACATATACTTATATGCACTCAGACACATAGGCATACTCGCACACAAACACATATACACTCGTGCACATGTATGTATATGTATATATATATATATATATGTGTGTGTGTGTGTGTGTGTGTGTACATTGATTCTTAACTCCTCCCTGTACACTGGAACGTAGACATACCTATATATATGTATACAAAGAGAGAGAGAGAGAGAGGGAGAGAGAGAGAGAAAGAGAAGGAGAGTCAGAGAGAGAGAGAAAGAGAGAGGGAGATAGCTGGTTGGATGGATGGACGTGTATGTATGTGTGTATGCATGTATGTATGTATAAACCTAGATTCAAATTAAACATACCATTCCGAAATGTGCGAACACTTGTTGATAATCTAAATGAATCGTCCCTGAAACGTAGAACTACATTAGTATCTTCGGAACTACCAAGTTACACCATTGATATCATTATTTCGAAGAATCATCTTCCTGAGAGCAGACAGCTGCAAGTGTGCTGTGGTGGTGGTGGTGGTGGCGGTGGTGGTGGTGGTGGCGGTGGTGACGGTGGTGACGGTGGTGGTAGTGGTGACGGTGTTGGTGGTGGTGGTGGTGGTGGCGGTGGTAGTGGTGGTGGTGGTGGTGGTGGTGGTGGTGGTGGTGGTGGCGGTGGTGGTAGTGGTGGCGGTGATGAAGGTGGTGGTGGTGGTGGTGGTGGTGGTGGTAGAGGACAATTTCTTTCGGAAAAGACGGAAAGATCAAGATAATAAAGACGCAGGTGTAAGTTTCGTGATCCGCACAGACTTAGTTCACAGGTAAACAGAATACCCCCGTGGTGTTGGTGTTGGTGAATGATTGTTGACACCGTGACTGCTCCTATGCATTGGACGATATGCATCAGTGTGTATGTTCCTACACTTGCTTGTGATAAAGTTATCAAAAGTGGTTGTTTAAGACTTCATAAAATACTTATTACGATATATTCCTGATAGTGATAAACTTATTAATGTGAGACACTTTTATGCTCAAGTTAGAATCGAATGAGACACTTGAAGCTGCTTGGGAAGTTATAGTGTCGAAGAAGTCTTCTATAATGGTTTACTTCCGCTGGAGTTATGTTCTGAGTTTTGCCTGCATATCTCAAGCACACAATCCGAATGAAAACGTGATCATGTCATAACTTGGATGGATCCAGGTTCCTGCCTGTGGCATTTAATTTACTATGTGATTTTCCGCATGTAAGATATGCTGTACGTCCGCAATGTCCGTTCTTTATGTAGCACTGAACCCTGGACTGACCATGCTTTGATAAGAACCAGACGAGAGATGATTGATAATAACACCGGTCGACAGAAATTATAATAGGAATTCTGAAGCCGTTTGGGTGTTTGAAAACTCCATTCGCCACGTGTGCTCTAGAGTAATAAATGGCACATTGTCAGACGACACTGTTAGAGATGACCCTTATTACGCAGCGCAGGAAATTCTTGGTACAACTCCAGCAAATAGTGGAGACTGGCTTGATGAAAGCGACTAAACCCTAAAAACAGTGCTTCCAGAGAAAAATTATATACTTCGTAAAAGTTGCAAGAAACGATTTCAAAGAAAAGGCGTCTTCAGCTGCAAGAAAATTTCAAGTGTGCATGATTCACAGTTCAACGCACTCTGTGAGCTATGCGGATCCACTGGTGATCAAGACTGGCGACTATCATAAAAATAGCAGCTAATACGAAAAAAAAATAGTGCTTTATAGTTTGATGAAGTAATCCTTTGGACCGATATCTACGATGATGGTCCCTCTTAGGTCTAAGAAAGAAAGTGTTCTGCTTGTGTGCAGAGAAATCATATCTAAGAGAGGGAAGGAAAATTTCGATGAGCTGCTAAACAGAAAATCTTAAGTCGAACCTACATAGAGTGAAAATATTCAGCGAATACAAACTACCAACCACAGACAGATTAAGCAATTCATTCGTGAAAAAGTTGCTGGTAAAGATGTCCTTTCTGTAGAGGTTTATAACTTTGGCGGTGAAAGATTATCAAATATTATATTAGGCACAACATAATTCTGTATGTATCTCTGTATGATCTCTCTTTTATTTGTATCAGCTATTGGACTGCATCCATGTAGGGCACTGAAACAAAGAGACCCAGTGCTTGATGTTATTTTATTTTTCATTTAAGTCTGTCTTTCCTTTTCGCCAAATTGGTGTGTGACCGGTTTTCAAGAAGTGGTGGGAATAAACACAAAGACAGAAATAAATACATGCACATACATACAAACATATACGCATACTCATACACACACGCACAGGCACATATACATACATACACATGCATATATATATATATATATATATATATATAGAGAGAGAGAGAGAGAGAGAAGTGAGTGAGAGAAAGTGAGGGGTAAAATATGAAGTAAGTGGAGAGGTATGAGATAAATATATCTATTTTCAACTATATATATCCAAAGGGTGTTTCGCAGCCAACATCATGAAAAGATAATCTAATTTTACTGTATGATAAATTTACATGCCTTCACCAGTTTGTATGCTATAATTTTCATAATATTATTGTACATCTTACAAACGAATGCAGATATAGAAGCCTAGCCCTTCAGATCAACAGAATATTATGGTTACATCAGTTGTTCTATTCCAGTATACACATACAAACATTCATTTTCAAATTTTCAATGTACGGAAGACAATAATTAATTTTTAAAAATTACTGTAGAGGCGAAGAAAAGAGATATTGTAAGACAAAAGGAAATTATGAGTAGTGGTAGTGTATGCAAAAATGATGTATATATTTCGTTCTAGATCATCAGGCTGAACACGAGAAGGACGATTTATAATTTCCTAGCAACTAGAATACTGAAATCTTGAAATTCCATTCACTCAGATCACCGAATTTTTATAATATTTTCGAGTGAAATATGAAATTCTAGATTATGAAACATTATTTAGAGTTTTAAAATGGCTTTACTGTAGAAACATACAGTAACATATTTTTCTTTTTATTATGCTTTCTCGCAATAACTATTTTAAAAGAAAATCGCTCTTTAAAAAACATATATAATCGCAGAGTTTATTAGAGAAACATAACACTCTTTTTTATTACGCTACGTCAAAATGATTATTTTAAGAGGGAAATAAGAACAATGGTCTTTAAAACGTTTATTCATAGTTTAAAACAGATGCTTCAATGGGAGGCATTTAAACATGTTTTCTCTTATTTTGTTCTGTCAAAATAAAATAGGCAAGGACCATAATAGTGTGCATAATAACAATATGTTACTAATAAATATATATTATAGGGATTCGCTATCAGAGAGAAGCGGTAATTTTAATAGTTCATTTATCGAATACTTCTTTCCTATAAAACTGAGTATTTTTTGAATTATTTATTTCCAAACATATCGTATTTATAATGGGTAGAATAGATTGTTAGAGCTACGTAGGTTTATCGAATGGTGGAGAGAGTAAATAAAATGATTGATAAATG
>NC_043006.1:103151087-103206087 GCF_006345805.1 Octopus sinensis | reverse complement strand
CATATCACACCGCTAGAAAAACTGCCGTTCAAACCGAAAAGAATAATTTTTTATTCTAACAGAATATCTACGTTAAAGTGGCGATAAATAATACCTCACTGTTTTTATATTAGTCATTGAGACGAAAGCATCTTTTCCTCACCACATAATTATTTCTAAGCTTTTCATGTGGATGGTGCCCTTGAATAATTACTTTCAGTACTTATTATTGAAAGATATGCTAATTATTCACAGTTGTTCAAGTATATATCTACTCAGTCACTCTCGTACCGCTACTTACGTTGAAGTGAAAGCTTCGCTGAGGAAGTTAAATATACCCAGAATTGTGTCACGTACTTGCTGGAATAATTAAGATAACGTGAATCATTGCGCTAATATCACTTTTTACCGCATATATATTTTTAATTAACCTTTCTTTTATTTATGTTCACTACATTGACTATATAACTTAATATATCTGAGACCCCCTAAGGCGGTGAGCTGGCAGAAGCGGTAGTACGCCGGACGAAAATGCGTAGCCGTATTTCGTCTGTCGCTACGTTCTGAGTTCAAATTCCGCCGATATCGACTTTGCTTTTCATCCTTTCGGGGTCGATAAATTAAGTACCAGTTACGCACTGGGGTCGATATTATCGACTTAATCCGTTTGTCTGTCCTTGTTTGTCCCCTCTGTGTTTAGCCCCTTGTGGGTAGTAAATAAATATATATCTGAGACCCGCTTCGGTCACGACGCTGACCATGGGATTGCATTTAGAAAGTTACCCACCCAGGCACAAGTCTGGGCAAGGTTGTTTATGGAAGACCAGCAGTCGCCCATGCATACCGGCCTACCCTCTCCACGCCACCAGTGTTATCCAAAGGAAAGGCAAAGGCGGATACAGCTTGGCACCTGTGACGTCGCAACTCATTTCTACCACTGAGTTAACTGGAGCAACGTGAAATAAAGTGTCTTGCTCAAGAACGCAACACATAGCCCGGTCGGAGATTCAAACTGACAACCTCGCGATCGTAAGCTCGACGCTCTAACCATTGAGCCATGCGCCTTCACTAATGTAATAACTTAATATATAACTTGTCTGTTAATGCTAACTTTTTAACTGACTTTTTCATGAAATGTTCCCATCTCCTGGACAGGTAATTCCACAACAGCTTTTGTCTTGTAGATCTATGTTTGTATATGTATACATGCATGCATGTGTACATGTGAGTTTTCTTTCGTTTTGATTCTTTGTATATTTCTTAGAAACAAGAAGCGGCTTTCTAACAAATCAACAAATCTCCATCGCTAAAATCTAGGTAACGGCAACAATTAAGAATTAGATGTGGAACTTCAGAAAAGCATTCCATATTTTATGTTTCACTTACAGATTAAGTTTGCAAATTTTACGCTCTCTGATTCCTTTATTGACCTTAAGAATCCGATATTTTTGATATTGTTATTTCAACACTTAGTAACGTAGTTAAGTTCGATACAAATGTAAATCATCGGTCGAAATGCTATGTTTTTCGAAGTGGTTATCCAAGAATATTCACTGGTTTTGGAAGAAAATATTTACAGACGCGTGAAGACGTATAGAACGCATTTCCTTCTTAGCTCTGTTCAGTATCATATATTTTCATATGGACTACATCGAGACTGGTTGATAACTTTTAACAAAAGAAGTTTTTCAGTTCTATATTTAAGAGATGAGGAATTATGTGCATTATTTACAATTGACGGATATTTGTCCTCATCTTGTTTGTTGTTAACAACGTTTCGGCTGATATACCCTCCAGCCTTCATCAGGTATCTTGGAGAAATTTCGAAACTGGATTCTCATTCCTAAGGTATTTTTTGATGTTTTTATTATTATTATTATTATTATTATTATACAAGTCACCGCCTGGAATCGAACTCGGAATCCTGGAGTTAGAAGCCCGCGCTCTTAACCACTACGTCATATGTCCGTGGGCATTTGTATGCAATTCTGAATTGTTTTCTCTTTTTTTTTTCTTTTTTACTCTACTTTCGTCAGTTGAACGAATTACAGTTTTAAAACAAACCGAAATATTTTTCGAATTGCAGATTTGAATTGTCTTTATGTAGCATATGTTATGCGAAAGCGCCTGAGTTATTGGTTAGTGTGCACGGGTTGCAAAAATAACGACGTCGGTTCAATTCTGGGGGAGACGGGGACTTTTGTTCTTGAGCAATGAACTTCATTTTTTGTTGTTCCCTTCTACTCTGATGTAATATATATCAGCCAGGGACCTAGGGCAACACTGCCTCCCTCTCAGTTGTTACAATATGGATTCTTCACTGAATCTGGGGTGGCACGAGGCGAAAGGTTATCGATGTCTGCTCGCAACTACATACGTAAGTGAAAACTATTAGATAAGACGCGGAGCATGTTACCGCACCATACCGAATGAAGAGTAACAATAGACTAGCTATTCCTCACGTTTTTCTACATACCTGAGTCAAAGGCAGTTCGATAGTGTAAATATACGTTTCCATACACACGTTCATTTACGTGTATGTAATTTTGAAACTGCAGTTAATCAACTCTTCTGCCATTTTGTTTTTCCATTTGTGTCTGTTTCATTGCTTGTGACCACCTCTTCAAGCATTTATAGAGTGGCCTTCGTAACACGATACTGTTTGTCCAATACATTTTGATGTGAATATATCGTTTGTGTTAGATTATTTTTTTCTTCACCTAGCGACGAATATTTTGTTGTGATGGCTGTGGTATCATGCACTTCTGATGCTTGCTCCAACTCCCTCCTATTCCACCTGGCATCAGAAATTTGTCTCGCCACCGATCGCACAATCTTGTCGCCCGGTCGTTCCAGCAGTGATTGCTCACTCTAGCGCTAACCATTTTCGAAATCGGTCGATTCGGTAATTTAAATTGTTACACACTGAACAAGCCCAGTCGACTGCGAGCCGTCGGAATTTGCGAAGTAAAAGGCTCCAACGACTCGTAATCGACTGAAATCATTAAAGGACCAAGTGATCCGTGCGCGATTAGTGTTGGCAAGAAAGCCTTTTTCATTTCGGTTTTCTTAGGTTTCATTCGAATTTTCGCAACTATCACTGAGATACGGACCCGTACTTGGCTCAAACCGCGCTCGCACTCGCGACTTCCGTACTCGCCACAGAACCCTCCTACTCGAACTGGTATCAGAAATCCATCTCTGATATATTGGTAATTAGATTCTTCACTTGCAAGGGCATGGGTATTATTGTGTACGTGGAAACGGTCGTGAATTCATACAAAATACACCATAGCGTCCTTCACAGAAGTGAGTCGTTCTGAAGAAGATAACTTTGGAGGCCTTAAATACAGCTGCATGCCCTAGTCCTTATGGTAAGCAGAGAGTGGGAGACACTATGTCTGTAATTTTTAGCGTAGACGTCAGACTAAATGACGATTCGACAGTTGGGGCAGTATGGTAATTAATTTTCTCATAAACCACATGCTTCTGGATTCAGAGCCACTGTGTGACAACTCCGGCAATTGTCTTTTACTATAGCCTCGAGCCCTCTAAAGCCTTGCGAGTGAATTTGGTGGGTGGAAACTAGAAGAATGTGTGTATGTGTATGTATGACTGCATATATATATATATATATACATACATATGTACATATATATATAAATGGATGTGTGTAATTTTCCCTTGTTTACAATTAACACGGAAAAAATAAATATACAGTTACCAAGGCAGCAAAAAATCACAGAAATAATAAGGACGTAACACCCTATTTGTAAAGGTAGATACTCCGAGTTGATGTGAAATATTTTGAATAATATATTTAAATAAATAAATGGAGTTAAACCCGGGTGTTATTCAAGTTCTTTTACTTCCTACATATGTTTCGAAGACAACATTGTTATTATTCCAAAGGAATAAAATGGTTTAAAACAATGTAATATTCTCACCACGGAAAGAAAGAAAGATTGATGAGTTTGGCTTCTTTCTTTCTTTCCATGATGAGAAGATTACATTGATTTACACCATTTTATTCCTTTGGAATAATACCAATGTTGTCTTCGAAACATATGTCGGAAGTAAAATAATTTGAATAACAACTGTGTTTAACTCCATTTATTTATATATATATATATATAATATATATATATATATAATATATATATATATATATATATATATAGGCAAAAAAATGTAAGGACAAGCAAGTTATATAAAAAAAGTGTTAAATGCATTTAATACAAAGAATGTAGATATGTATGCACTACTAGCAGAAAGACCGCTCTGGGCGGTTTTCTGCTAGCCCCTTGCGTCAACATATTTTCGTCGCTTTGAAACCGCGACCTGTTCACTGGCAAAGCTTCAGAAAAATGTTACAGCATGATATTTTGACAGTTCGCTGTTCCAAAGAGACGAAAACATTTTGACACAAATGTAATTTAAATGTTGAAGTGAAAGTAACTGTTTTTGTGTGTTCTTGAATGGCTTACAAACATCTTCCATGCTGCAATTGTTATGTACAGGATTTTAATAGCATAATTTTCTGTTAGAAAATGTTTTTCTACAAACACACACATACGCATCCCCCCCACACACACACACGGCTTCGCTTGATTGAGGTGGGGGTAAAAATTTAGATAACAATTCATTTTGTTGTTTTTCTTTCACCGATGGACCACGCGTGAATTACTTCAGCATCATCATTCCATAAAATGTGTTTAATGGGAGAAAAATATGGATAAAACGTGAATACATTTGAGAGTGAAAAGGGAGGGGAGTTTGGGTTGTGCTAAAAACGTCAGCAAAATTTCTCTTTTCCTCTGAAAATATTTACAACATGTTTTTTGTTTGTTTTTTTTTCTTTTTTTCACCGAAAAGGTTCCTCTCATGGTTTTTAAGTAAAAAATTAAAATGGCGAAAATCAGCACGGATAGTTATTATTATAAGGCTTACAGCGTTCCAAAACAGCCACAACAAAATCACTTATAATTTCTTTTTACAAAAATTATATGGGTATTTAAAAATTCTTTCATTCAATAAATAATGTTTTTACATTGCGGATACATTAATAGGATAAACTGTTGGTTTTCCAAATAACGAATTAAAACTTGAAATGAAAACATTAAAAGTGTAAGTGAGAGGCCTTGCAAATGAAAATGGAATACTCCGCAGTGAATGCATGGAATATTTAAATTTGTGAATAATTGGACGCAGTGAATGCAATGAATATTTAAATATGTGAAGAATTGGACGCAGTGAATGCAATGAATATTTGAATCTGAGATAAAAAGGCGTTAAAAGATTGAATAAACTTGAGAAATCGAAATTGTAGGAAATCTCTCAGAACATGAATTTACAAACATATTCCTGGATGGTTAATCCTTTAATAATTGCTTTCTTTTAGTACTTTTAATAAACTTACATACCTGATTAATAAGCAGCTTTCTCCATTATCGTATAGATATATATAAAAGAAGTCCAATTTACACAGAATTCTTGATATCGTTTCCATTCTGTGTAAGTCGGACTTCTGTATGAATACATATGTACATTCTTTGTATTAAATGCATTTAACATTTTTTTATATATTGACTTGTTTAACTTGCTTTTCCTGTAATTGTCCAGGGGCGCAGTTTCTCCTTTCGGCTAAAGAAACAAAAAACAAATACGGTGGCCCATATTTTCCTATGCCTAGTATATTTTTTGGTTACTAGAACTTTGTTCATTGCATTTTTGAATACCTTGGTATTTCTAGCGCTCGTTCTGTGGAATTGGTAAAGTAGAGGGAACAGAAGAAACAGAGAGTCTATTGATATGAATCTTGTGTGTTTGGAAAACAGTTTTACCTGTTCAACAGTCAAGTATAAACATTCCCTTTGGTCATATATCAGTTGAAAAGGTAGTTATTAAATCGAGTCGTTTCTAAGAATCGTTCGACTTTCAAGTATGATATACGACGGATAGTTCACATAGAACGTAAACATTACTCTAATGAATTACTCATAACTATCTAGCATGATATTCCACAAAGAAATTGTGGATTGTGTACAGCAGTGGTGTCTTTTGTTGTTGTTGACCCTAGCACATAACCGGTGGATTATCTTAAACAGAATCACAGAGTGCCTCTTTAGAATATTCACTTTCAAGTATTTGTAACACCAAAGACCATCATTCTACTTTCCGCTACAAGTGGGAATATTAACGAACAGGTCATTGGAAGATTTTCAAGGACAGCGACTAAGGCAGCAAGTGCTCGTGCTGAGTGCAGTTGACTTCGGCGAACATGAGTGGGGAATAGAATCTTGCTTCCCCGTTATCTAACGATATTTTACATGGCTTCTGTAGTATTTTCGTTCTATGTATGTGAGAATGTAAGTATGTATGTATATATGTATGTATGTATGTATGTATGTATGTATGTATGTATCTATGTATGTATGTGTGTGTATGTCTGTATGTATGTATGTATGTATGTATGTATGTATGTATGTATGTATGTATGCATGTATGCATGTATGTATCTATGTGTGTATGTGTCTATGTATGTATGTCATTATTCAGTTTTATTTCAAAATTTCTTGCCAATGGAGAAAGAACCGGTTTCTAACCGAGATCCAAGACTTCTTCATTGGAATTTCAACCTCAACAACAGGGTATTTTTGTATGTATGTATGTATGTATGTATGTATGTATGCATGTATGTATGTATGTATGTATGTATGTATGTATGTATGTATGTATGTATGTATGTCTACGTGCAGAATTGTATGTTTTGTTTTATGTATTTCTTCTCGTGCATATACTTGTATGCAGATATGTTTGTCTGTATATATGTATGTCTGTATGTATGAAAGTATGTAAGCATGCATGCATGTATGTATCTATGCATTTGTGTATGAATATAGGAATGTATGTATACGTGTAGCAGGAATTATGTATGCATGCATGCATATACACATACATTTTGCATGTGTGTATGAACGAATGCATGCACCTATGTATGTATGCATGTATGTAGGAATGTGTGTATGTTTGTGTCCAGTATATGTATGAATCTTTGTATATATACATGCATAGGAATGTATGTATAGAGGTTTTTATGTTTGGGTGTTTTTATATTTGCATGCATGTATATATGTCTGTATGTATGTATGTATGTAGTATGTATGTATGTATGTATGTATGTATGTATGCATGTATGTATGTATGTATGTATGTCTGTATGTATGTATGTATGTATGTCTGTATGTACGTATGTATGTATGTATGTATGTATGTATGTATGTATGTGTATGTATGTATGCATGTATGTATGTATGTATGTATGTTTGTATGTATGTCTGTCTGTCTGTCTGTCTGTCTGTCTGTATGTATGTATGTATATCTTGAATGTGTTTTAATATATTATTCAAAGCAATTTGTTCAGATGTGAATGTGTGTGTGTATGTGCGTGTCTGTGTGTGTATCAGAGAGAGAGAGAGAGAGAGAGAGAGAGAGCTGTATTGTTATAGTTGTTGCTGTGTTCCTTAATCTTGCTATTCGCGCGTGCGCTCGCTGAGTGCGAGTGCGCATGCACGAATTGACGATGCTATCCTTAAATTCATTGATGTCCCTACAGCTACTGTTTTCGTCTGTCTGTGCATGAGTGTGTCTGCGTGTGCATGCATGTGTATGTGTGTGTCTGCGTGTGTGTGTGTGTGCGACATAGAAAGTGCGTGTGAGACAGATAGAGAGAAAGAGAGAGTGAGAGAGAGAGAGAGAGAGAGCTGTTGTTGCTTTTGTTGTTGTTGTTGTTAATCTTGTCTCTCCTCTGGTGCGTTTGCGAGTCGCTTTTGTTGATGTTTTTAATCTTGCTTCTCTACTTGCAAAGTGTTGTTGTTGATATCTCTGCTGCTGCTGTTTCTGCTGCTGCTGCTGATAATGATGATGATGATGATGATGACGATGATGATGCTACTGCTGCACCTTCTTCTGTTGTTGCTGTCGTTGTTCTTGTCGCACGTCGTCGTCGTTATTATGGCCACTGTTTCAGCTGCGTGGTTTGTGTGATAATTACATTAGCCTAATAGAAGGAACTAAACAAGTGTTAATAGCAATAAAGCATACAGTGTTAAAATAATCATTTAGAGATCTTTAGGTGTTTAATATCGCTCCACGTCAATAATCCAATGACCTAACAAAGGACAATTCCGGGCTTTTGACTAGTTTAACACCAACTCCTACACCACTACAGCCATCACCACCAACGCCAATGACAACAACACAAAACAACAAGAAGATTAGAGAATTTTAAATGAGTAATAACTTAAAAGCTAATCACTCTATTTGCTTTGAATAATATAGCTTGATCATTTGGTCTTGTTATCGTGAAGAAAGAAATGTAAACACCGTGTGTGTTGGGAAATAATCGTTCTCTCTTGCTAGAATTTAACACTCAATTTTAAACGACCCTTTTCAAAAGTAAACAACAACGTTGTAATTCTGTTAAAAGAAAGATCTCCGTTGCAAATGGCGTTCGTGTTTTACAAGCTTCTGAAAACCTGATTAGTTTTAGTCTAAAAAGGAAACCGTCTCGATAATGTTATGGTTGACCTTTGTCCTCAATCGTGTGCTGATCCTGTTTCTTTCGCTTGATTGTTTGTTTTTAAATCAGTAATAGTAGTAGTAGTAGTAGTAGTAGTAGTAGTAGCAGGAACGGCGCCTCTAGTGGTGGTGGTAGTAGTAGTAGTAGGTGTAGTAGTAGTAGTAGTAGTAATAGCAGTAGGTGTAGTAGTAGTAGTAGTAGCGGCTCTAGAAGTAGTATAAGCAGCAGCAACGGCGCCTCTAGTGGTGGTTGTAGTAGTAGCAGTAGTAGTAGTAGTAGTAGTAGTAGTAGTAGTAGTAGTAGTAGTAGTAGTAGTAGTAGTAACCGCAGCAGCAGCAGCTGTAGTAGTAGTAGTAGTAGTAGTAGTAGTAGTAGTAGTAGTAGTAGATTTAAGTTTAACGGGCAAAATTATTGATTTCAAATTTTGACACGAGGTCAGCAGATCAGCTGGTATTTAATTTATCGACACCAGAAAAGATGGAAGGCAAAGTCAACCTCAGCGAAATTTGAACTCAGAGCATGAAAGCGGACGAAGTGTCGCTAAGCATTCCGTCCGGCGTGCTAACGATTCTACCTGCTCGCTGCTTTTTTAGCGGGTAAAATTATTAAGATTGCAATTTTTTAAAACAATGTCATCTCTCACTGAACACTGTAATGTGAAGAAATACATTCTAAACGTGACCACCCCGTCTTATTTTCTATATAAGAGACCATACTCTTCCATGTGACATTCTTTATTTGATGCGACACCGTGTGACTTGGTGGACATTGAACATCCATTCCAAGTCGCTCGGTGATTCATTAGAAGCCCTCCCTTTCTCTTTTACTCTTTCACATACTCTCTTTCTCCCAACTCTCCCTCACTCACTCTCTTTTATCTTCACTTTCTTCCCCCCACTCTCTCTCTCTCTCGCATATGTTCTCTTTCTGTTTCGTTCGCGGTCTTTTTCTCTCTTTTTCTCTGTCCTTCCCTCCCTATCTTTCTGTCTCACTCTCTCTTTCTCTCATATTTTCTCTCCCTCTCTCTCTCTCCCTTTCTCTCTCTTTCTCTCTCTCTCTCTCGGTATCCTCCTTCTCTCTCTCTCTCATTTTCTTCTCTGCCTCATTCTTGGTCTTTCTACCCGTCTTTTTCTCTCCCACTCTCTCTCTGTCTTTCTCTCTCGGTATATATATCTCTCTCTCTTTCTCGATCTTTCCTTCTTTCTCTCATATTTTCTCTCCTCTTCGTCTGTGTGTCTCTCTCTCGATTTTTCTCACTCTCCCTTTCGATCTCTTTCTCTACCCTCACTCTCTCTCTCTAAAACCCCTCTCTCTAACACACCTGTCTCTAAATCCTTCTCTCTCTCTCTCTGTCTCTCTCTCTATCTTTCTTCCCATCTTTCTCTCTCCCTCTGTCAGCTTCTCTCTCTCTCTCTCTGTTTGCAATCGATGGCTAATATAATATGCTAAAATGTAGCCTAATTTGATGTACTATTCTCTGTGCCAAAGTAGAAAACACGGTAACACTTTGTTCCGCTGCTAATTAATAATCGTACTAATGTTAGGGTTTGTCACTTATTTCCTTAAGGATTTAGAAAACAAACTCGAGCATTAATTATTTTATGAGATACAAATATTGTTTCTAATCTTTTAACACCGTCTTAAAACTTTATTACTAAGAAAACTTTCTATTAATACTAAGAATTTTCGGCAGAAGAATATGTATCGTCATTGACAGATTTAATGGTGGTATTGTGAGAGCGCTGAACAAAGGACATTAGATTATTTTGTTGTGGTTATTTATCATCTAAGTTCAAATCTCACCGAAGTCAACTTTTTTTTCATCTATGATCCATAAAATAAATCCCTAGTCATGTAAGAGGCTCAATTTAATAGACTTTCTCCTCCCACCCAAATATATTATTCTATGTCTGTATGAAAGAACATGGTGAATGGTTAGAGTGTCGGGCTTGCAGTCATGAGGTTGTCAGTTCGATTCCTCGACCAGACTGTGCATTGTGTTCTTGAGCAATAGACTTATTTCACGTTGCTCCAGTTTATTCAGCTGTAGAAATGAGTTGCGACATCACTTGCGTCAAGCTGTATCGGGCCTTTGCCTATCTTTTAGACAACATCGGTTGCGTAGAGTAGGATAATTTGTATGCATGGATGACCGTTGGTTTTCCAAGAAGCAACCTTGTCCGGACTTGGGATTCAGAGGAGAACTTTCAAGGTGCAATCCCATGGTCATTCATGACCAAAGGGTGTCTTTACATGATTACATTAGATACTCTGTGTGTCTGCGTGCGTGTGTGTGTGTGTGTATGTGTGTGTGTGTATGCGTGTGTGTGTCCTGAACTACAAAAGAAAGGTCCCACTGTAAACGATTGTTTCACACACGATATTGAGATTATATGTATTTTATCACATATTTAGGTAATTTAACTTCAGGAACATGTCGCTGACCCACAACACCAATCCCTTTTGACATTTTCCGTGAACACGGTAATACTCGTGAGAGCATCTTCTTTGAAAAGCCTGATGCACCTGCAAAACGTTGACTCATTGCGTAAAAAAGGCACCCAAATTTACCGCCCTGTCGTTCGTTTCCCGAACGCAACAAGCATGCCATGACTGACACAAAATCAGAGGGGGCAAGCTATCGGACGCATCCATACAAATCAACGTCCATGGGTCATTGCTAATGACTTGAACTGCAGTATTCGGATAATTGAGCGGCTGCGGAAACGGTAGAATGCTACAAACATCACGGATGATCGTCCGTGCAGTAACCGACCGAGGATTACAACGGCACGTCAAGATCCCACCTTCACCGACAGCACTTGCAGGACCGATTCCGAAGAGAAACAAAATCATCTTGGCAGACCATATTGACTCACCACAACCCTATTTGCGCAGAGACAGTTCGCTGTCGGGTGAGATCTTTCAATCTGTCTTGTCGACATCCGGCTAGGGGCCCCATCCTCACAGATCGTCATCGACGGGCCCGTCTGAAGTGGGCTTAAAAACGTTAGAACTGGTGATATCAGCTCTGGAGGATTGTTGTCTTCTCTGGCGTAAGTCGATATAGCATTTCTGTTGCAGATGGCAGAGCTAGGGTTTGGAGAAGAAGGGGTGGACGTCATGCAGATGGCTGTGTGGTAGAGATACGCTCAATTGGAGGACAAAGTATCATGGTATGTAACTTGGACTGGTGATTTTCTAAAACAATGTCCAAGACCGGGTCAAAGGAGTAACAGCTGCTCGTTACATCAACCAAGTTTTGAGGCCTCACATTGTGCTATACTTTGCCTGCCATCGGAAGTACTTGGTCCAACACGACAACGCCCGTGCCCATACTACTAGGTTGACAACAGACCTCCTCCAACAGCATAAGATCTAGATAATGCCATGGCGTACCCTAAGTCTGGACTTGAACCCCATAGAGAACATGTGGAACGAAATCCAAAGAAGGTTAAATGACACACATCCAAGACCGACAACTGCTGCACAACTCACTGCAAGTTTTAACAGTGTGGGCTGCTATGCCCATGGCCTTCGTCAATCGTTTGGTGCATTCAATGTACAGAAGATGCCTGGCGGTAATTAACGCTAACGGTTGTCACACGAGATCATGATCATAGAGTTCAGCTGTGAGACCACTCTACCTTTTCAGGTTCTAATATCCTCTGAATAGCACGCGACATACTAAAGGTGTATGGTCATTCGCGAGTGAGGTCATCAGTATTAATTTAGATAACATTCATCGGACTTTCCCTAATTGTTTTAGATGTTTATGTAGTCACAAGCCGACATAGACGACATCTCAGCTCACCCACTATTGGTCTAGTAGAACATAGAGAATTTGGCAACTGGTAGGACAAAGAGGAAACAAGTAAAATATATTGCCCTCAATGCCCAATCTGCTCCGAAAGGATGAAAGGCCATAATGACCTCGATTTCATTTTTACTCAGAGTGTAAAAGAAAACAATTGCTAGAAATACAATGTAGCGTTTATTTTTTTCTTTCCGATGATCTAATAATATTAATAAAAACAAGAGCACCCTGAGAGTGAAAACCTCTGCCAAGGCAACACCAACGTCTTCTCAACGATTAGCCAGAGATGATTTTTAGTAACAGTAATAAATAGTCTATCCTTATCTAATACAATCCAAAGTTAACAAATTCACCATTCAAATTAATTACAGCCTAAAGGGAACGACTTGAAAGGTAACGTAAAGGCGTAATCCTGTAAAGTAAATATAAAAAATAATCCAGAACCCTTGTCCCGCATCGTATCGATCCTACAATTTAACCAGTTCGTGCCAGTCACGAGGCCAAACATCCCTGAAAGTTTCATTCGAATCCATCTAGCGGTTCTTGAGATATCTTGTCCACGGACAGACAAATAAACAAATGCGACTGACAACAATACTTCCGCCTTCGCTAAGGTGGAGGTAGTAATAGCAACAACAAAGCAGCGAGTTGGCAGAATTGTTAGCACACCGGGCAAATGCTCAGCCGCATTCCGTCCGTCCTTACGTTCCAATATCAAATTCCACCAAAGTCGACTTTGCCGTTCATCCTTTTGGAGTCGATAAAAAAAGTAAGTACCATACGAGCCATTGGGTCGATGTAATCGACTTACATTCTCCTCCGAACCTGCTATCCTTATGCCAAAATGGGAAACCAATAATAGCAACAACAACGAAAGTATGAAAATTTGAAAAAAAAACTTTTACAAGAAAGAAGAAATAAAAAATATGACAAATCTAAAACTTAGAAATGCAGACAACGCTGGAACCAGACCTGCACATACGAAAAACCTAAATAATAGAGAATATGGAGATGATTTTAAAATTGGTAACTATTAAGGTGAAAAGCCCCAACACCTAACGCTCTAAAACTGAGGATAATTCGAGAAATAACAACTATAAAAGATCTTCCTATGAATCAACGAAAACACTACCCAAGGGTAAAAATTCAACGAGAAAATGCCATTACATATAAGTTGACTCTCATTCACCGATACTTATAATAAAAAAAAAAAACAAATCAGGAAAATGAGAATTACATGACAAACGTCTTATGTAACATTTGCGCATAAAATATGAAACTCAAACACAAACATATTTCCATGCAGCCACACAAACATGTATTAGAAGTAAAGAAAGAAAAAAAACATACGAAAACATGAGAGAAGATGTGCTGTGAGAAGAACCCTGAGTGTTTATTCCAGGTTGTAGTCAGTAAGATAAATACGCAATGGTATTTTATATACTGAAAGTGTTTAGAGAGGTACTCTAACTCATAAACAAAACTATTCAGATTAAAATGTTTCAGAAATAAGGCGGCGAAATGATATTATCTTTAGAGTATTGAGCAAAATATCTTACAGTATCTGTTCCGGCTGTTTATGCTCTTCTTTCTTCTCTTCATCGCTTTTACTGCAATCTGCATTTAGCTTTCGCAGGTAAAACAGAGTAAAAATGTTAGTTTGGCTTAGTGCAGGTAATTTATAATCTATCCTTGATGTATGGTAACTATATCTATAAACGTCGATGTGTATGTCTTGAAAGTAAAATTGCTATTTCTTAACGCTTAATTCCCAAAGCTGCACATATTTTCCAGAATATTGAACGAAGAGAAAGCTCAGGTCAGAGGTCCGACTTAAGACAGATATGTAGTAATAGAATGGTAGTAGATTAGGAGTGTTAGTGTGAGGTATAAAAACGGTACCAGTTCATGACATCCTACTCTCCGCTTATTATGTCCATTAGTATCTCTTCAAATTACCCCCTTCCCTTTCCCCCTCCGCTTCTATCTCTCCCATTCTCAAGCTTTTTCACTCACAAAGTATGCACAGACAGATTTTTTCCCCCATTTCTCTTAGACAATAGCAGGTTTTCCATAAATGTAGAAACATTGTTTTACCAAAATTCTTCCTTTAAAAAATCATATCTTCGAAAAGTTGGTACATTCCAAATGCCATGGAAATTGCTAAATAAATTATCGTTCAATTATTTCACATTTTTATCTGTTTCGATTTATAAAATATTGAAATTATTATTCTCTATGGATCACAATACTTTTATGCACAAACATATATATGTGTTTGTGTGTGTGTGTGTGTGTGTGTGTGTGTGTGTGAGTGTGTGTGTGTGTGTGTGTGTGTGTGTGTGTGTGTGTGCGTTTGCGTGAATGTACTTATATATATATATATAGAGAGAGAGAGAGAGAGAGAAAGAGAGAGAGAGGGGGGAGAGAGAGACAGACATAAAGCACGCATGCATGCATGCATATATTTTAGATGCAATTAGCGCTGAGAGAAAAGAACTGACACAGTTTAACACATAGGCTTAGTGCTGAAAAGGAGAGACAAAACATTTAACGTTTCGGAGAAAGAGAAAAGGTTGGTATGGGACAAAAGAAACAAAAATATTTAAAACTCGAAAAACGATGGAGAATTATAACTCAGATGCGGGTGTTGTTCTACTGCGGGAATTCAGACGGGTGTAGAGACAAATGTTTATGTGCAAGTATAAGAGGGTGTCATTATTTAAAGATAAGCATATGGGGAAGTGTTGTGTGAGTGAGTAGGGTATCTTGTGGACCTGTGTGTGTGTGTGTTAAATGTGTGAGAGGAGGTTGCGAGGAGGTGGAAACAGGCGCGGTTGCAAAGCAAAAGAGGGGACATAATAGGAATGTAGAGGGTGCGATAGAAGTGTGCGCAAAATCAAAGGTGTGAGATGCTTTTGCATGGAAGGAAGGTATGGACAAAAATCGAAGGTGGAAGTAAAGGTGTCATTTTAGGGCGAGAAGAGGAAAAATTAATTACAATATTGGTTAAGGAGAAAGAAAGAAAGAAGGAGAGAGAGAGAGGGAGGGAAATACAGGGAGGGAGAGAAAGAAAGAATTACGAGGTCTTTGAGAAAAGCAATTTATTTTAAAATGACTCATGTCTCATAGTACAGCCCCTGCTTTCAGACAGATCGATTTATCACTACAGATTTTATGCTCGAGGAAGCACAGATGACAGATTTTAACACCTTGGGGTAAGATTAACACCTGACTGGTATTCTTTTGGCTCTACATAACAAAGCTTGGTAAATGATAGTCCAACGTTTCTTCCGAGTTTTTGTTTTTATTATTTTTATTGGTGATGAGCTGTAACGGTTCATAAAAGAGTCTAATTCTCAGACTGAATTATTCGTTTTTTTCCATATGCATAATGGTTGCGTTAATTGTCAGTCACTAAGGGACATGCTGTTAAGATCAAGCGACTGGCTAGTTTATCTGTTGTATGAAGCTCTCTCTATCTGCTCAGTCGAAGTCGACTCTCGGTCACTCGTTGGATCAGTGCCCTCTAGTCAGTTCTATCCTGGCCCGCTTCTTTCAGATTGGCTATATCCATTCCGGTATCACTCTTGATGGTGTCAAGCCAGCGGGTTCTTGGTCGGCCTCTTCCTCTCTTGCCACTGACCATTCCGAGCATGATGTCCTTCTCCAGGGATTTTCTCCGCGTTGTATGAAGCACACTACCATATATGGCCATGACAATAATGCAACCACGAATACCACGGAAATCTCATTTTTAATCAGAAAAAGGCTGATATATTTTTTCTGGAAAAATATTTTTAAAAAGCCAAGAATAAACTCAATTGAATCCTAATATAAGCTTGAAACAGAAAATATCCGAAAAAGATCTTTTAAAAGAAGAATCTGCGACAAGTTCATATTAAATGTCAAATTTCATTATCAAGATACGGCAAATATTGATATAAGGAATAGAACAGAATATATTTAATAATGGAATTATATTTCGACATCATACTGATTTGTGCATACCTTGATAACACCGAAACCAAAGATAGAACATCAGCATGACATCAGATCATGTCGACCTCCAGCTTTACTCTCTAAAATGTTGAGAGTTTTTGCAATGTGCTACGGAGTGTTCATTTCAGCCTTATAGTTTCTGGTTCAGTGCCACAGCGCAGCACCTTGGGGAAGCGAAAGCCTTGAGAATCATTTTGGTACACAGAAACTCTAAGAGACCCGTCGTATACGCACGCGCGCGCACACACACACACACACAAACAAACCACCCCCCATATATATATATATATATAAGCACATATATATGGGATTCTTAGTATTTGCTGCTGCCCTTCCACCACTTGGCAAACAGTGTTCGTCATTTTAAGTTTCTTTAACCAAGCAGTTCGGTAAAAAGTCACCGATTAAATAATTAACTGACTGTTTTGTTTTAAATAAGTACTGGGATCGATTTGACCGTCTATAACCCTTTAGGGCGAAGCCCCGGCATGGCCGCAGACCAATGACTGAAATAAGCAAAGGCTAAAAGATTTATTTAAAAGAAACAAAGAATCTTCGTTCAAATTCCAGAGAACTATATTTACTTTCAACTAACTTCAACATGGCTGTTCAGTACAAACGGACGTTACTACGATTTTCTTAACCCCAAGAGGACATTTCCTCTAGCCGGTTAACGATGCATGCTGCATCCGTTATATTGCAAGCAGGGGTGTGAACCCCTACCACCTTCTAGCGACAGGGCCAAAAATCCAGCCAGGTTTCGGACTATTTCTGCCAATCTTTAATGGGATATTTACTTTTAAACGTGTAAATAAAATAACCATTAAATAGAACCTAATATGCCAGTTCACACTTGGCTAGAACTTAGAGGATTCAAGGAAAGAGTTATTTAAATGCCTTGGTAAATGAAAGATTGAAGGGGACGGAATCAAACATTCAGTGATGAGGGAAAGGATCAGAAGAGGATGCTGCTGCACGGTGAGAACAGTACTCAAGAGAGAGAGATGAATGCAAGGAACTGGATCGAAGCAATCAATGCTTTAGCCATACCAGTCGTGACTTACAGTTTCAACATTATTAACTGGTCAATTACTGGAATACGTAATCCTGACAGAAAAATATGGAAAATGTTGACAATGCATTGAATGCACCACCCTAAGGCAGATATAGAACGACTTTATCTGCCAAGAGAGGAGGGAGGCCGTGGACTTTTACAACTGGCATTAACAATAAAGATTACCTCAATCGACCTGGACACTTACCTGTCTAAGTAAATTCCAAATACAACAAATTCCAGAATTAGACGTACTAGAAACAAGCGCAGAAAAAGCTAAGCGCATGAACACCAGTGCTAAAACTGCTGCCTTAGATATTCTGACTGATAAACGGTAAAACAAAACCCTCAGTGGCAAATACCCAAAGAGAGTGAATAATGCCGATGTTGACAAAGCCCTTACCCATCAATGACTTATGGATTCTGGCTTAAGATACAGAAGGGTTTATCATAGCAGCCCAAGATCAATGCGTACCTAACAAGGAACTGCCAGGCCAACATATTAAAAGACGGTAGCTTACCAACATGTCGCGTATGTCAACAAAATGAAACCATTGATCATGTTGTCTCCATGTGCAGTCTTCTTGCACCTACAGAGTATCTCAACAGGCATGATAGAGCTGCACAATATATTCACTGGGTAATTTGCAAAAACTTGGACTTGCCCAATGATAAAATCTGGTGGGAATACAAACCACTTCCAGTGCTTGAATGTCATCACATCTCACTCTTTCACTATTCAAACTGACAGAAACATAGATGCAAATAGGCCAGACATCAGACACAAAGCAGACAAAAATCATGCCTCCTTATTGATATGACTGTCCCAATCGATATAAACGTATCTGTCAAGACCTACCAAAAGTTGAGCTGGTATAAAGATCTTAAAATAGAACTTGGCAAAATGTGAAACCTGAAGACTAAAACATTACCTTTTGTTATAGGTGCCCTAGGAATGATAGCAAAAGGGGATGATTGCTACCTAGATCTGATACCAGGAAACCCCAAAATGGTAGAAAGTCAAAAGATAGTGCTCATGGGAACAGCCCATATCCTACGTAAAATACAGTCTATGTAATCTCAAATTTTAAAACAAATATATAATTTTCTTATGTTTTCTTAAACATTCTCTAGAGCAACACTATGTACAAAACCAAATATATGGCATCTAAGCATAACACCAACATGGACTTCTAACTTGTTGTCGCTTGAGGTCTCTGGGTGAGACTTGGAGCCAACTTGTCCAAATGCAAAGCAAAAGTCAAACATGAAACAATAATAATAATAATAAAAAGGTCAGAAAATCACGAGAGACGAAAGAAGCTTCATTCTATTATAAAGGAAAGCAAAAAATTTGCTATTGATCTCGTGCAGGATACCCAAACAGAACAACCCGAGGGAAGTACGGCAATTATTGTTGCAAAGAAGGTGAAAATAATGGCAACGAAAAAAGCGCACGAGCAATTGGCTGATAGGTGGGAGGAGAAACCTCTGCACGGCAAATATGTGACCCGCAGCAAACAAGCTGATGTTGACCAGAAGCAAACCCATCAGTGGCTACGGAGCTCAGGGCTAAAAGCAGAGAGTGAAGGTTTCATCCTGGCTGCTCAAGATCAAAGCCTATTAACCCGGAACTACCAGGCCAATGTGATGAAAAATGGAGCAGACCCAAAATGCCGATTCTGCAACGACATGATTGAAACAGTGGACCACCTAATCTCTGGATGTACAGTCTTAGCTCCAGTGGAGTATAAATTAAGACATGACAGAGTTGGCCAATATCTACACTGGCTAAGAAGTCGGCATTACAATATCAAAACTGCCGACAAGTGGTATAATCACCACCCTGAGGCTGTAACTGAAGGAGAAAATGTAACCATTCTGTGGGACTTTCCAGTACATACAGACCGAACCATCAAGGCCAATAAACCAGATATTGTTGTGAAAGACCAAAACAATAAAGTTTGCTTATTGATCGACATGAGCATCCCCTGTGATCATAATATCTCAGCGAAAGAGTTTGACAAGCTCAGAAAATATAAAGACCTACTCATTGAAATTGAGAAAATGTGGCATCTCAAGGCGGTTACAATACCAGTGATCGTAGGAGCACTAGGAATGATCAAGAAGGGAACCCAAAATTATATGAGAATGATCCCTGGCTTACCATCCCTGCAAGAAGTGCAAAAGATTGTCTTAACTGGTACATCACACGTATTGAGAAGAGCATTGTCGATGTGAAAACTGTTGCTGCTCATGTATTTTAATTTAACTTAAAAAAAAATTTTTTTTAAATGAACGAACTACTGAGTTTGGTTTAATGGCCTACCAATGTATACTATGAGTTTCTTTGCCCTAGGAGTCGGGAAGACACTCGGCAAGAAATGGAAGCAAATTTGAAAGAAGAAAAAAAAAGTAATAATAATAATAATAATAATTATAATAGTAGTAGTAGTAGTAGTAGTAGTAGTAGTAGTAGTAGTAGTAGTAGTAGTAGTAGTAGTAGTAGTAATATAATAAAGGAGCTGAAAATGATTTAAGAATGATCTCTGGCTTACCATCCGTGGAGGAAGTGCAGAAGATTGTCTTAAGTGGTACGTCACACGTAATAGAAAGAGCTTTGTCTCTGTTAATTTTCTTTCCATTTCCTCCCCTTTATATTCTTTGAGAACTTTCCTATTTTCTCTCTTTATTGTTTCTGTCTTTCTTTCCCTTTTTTCTCTATCACATGACTTTGCAAATGAACAATCTGACGTGTATATTTTGATGGCCTACCAATGTATACAGTGCATTTCCCTGCCTCAGGTGTCTGGAGGACGCTCAGCAAGAAATGGAATCAGAATTGAATAATAATAATAATAATAATGATAATAATAATTTTAATAATAATAACAATAATAATAATAATAATAATAATAATAATAATAATAATAATAATAATAATACTAATAATAATAATAATAATAATAATAATGATAATAATAACCATTGATCATGTGGTCTCCAAGTGCAGTCTTCTAGCGCCTACAGAGTATCTCAACAGGCACGATAGAGCTGCACAATGTATTCACTGGGTAATCTGCAAAAACCTGGATTTGCCCCATGAAAAAAACTGGTGGGAACACAAACCACCTCCTGTGCTTGAAAATGACCACATCTCACTCCTCTGGAACTTCACCATTCAAACTGACAGAAAGATAGATGCAAATAGGCCAGACATCATATTGAAAGACTTCAAACAAAGAACATGCCTCCTCATTGATATGACTGTCCCAATCGATATAAACGTATCTGTCAAGACCTACCAAAAACTGAGCAAAAATAAAGATCTTGAAATAGAAATCAGCAAAATGTGGAACCTGAAGACTAAAACAATACCTGTTGTCATAGGTGCCCTGGGAATGATAGCAAAAGGAGCTGATAGCTACCTAACTCAGATACCAGGAAACCCAAGAATGGCAGAAATTCAAAAGATAGTGCTCATGGGAACTGCTAATATCCTACGCAAAATACTCTCTATGTAATCTCAAGGTTTAAAACAAACATAATTTTCGGTTTTTAAAACAAAAAAATTTTTTCTTTTTTAGACATTCATTAGTACCCCCCCCCCAAATATATGGCACACTAGGCATAACAACAACATGAACTTCCAACCTGTTGTCTCTTGAGGTCTCTGGGTGAGACTTGGAGCCAACTTGTACAAATATAAAGCAAAAGTCAAACATAGAATAATAATAATAATAATAATAATAATAATAATAATAATAATAATAATAATAATAATAATAATAATAAAGAACTGGACTCCTTAGAAGAGCAAAAGTGGGAGGGTGTCAAGGTAGAAGATATAAGATCTGCTCTCAGGAGGTCAAGCAAATGGAAGTCTCCAGGAAAGGATAAAATCCCTAACTTTTGGTTGAATGCCTTCCCAGAGAGCCATGAACTGCTAACAGAACTTTACAATGATGTTCTGCAACACCCTAGTAGGATGCCTCCTTGGCTAGTTAATGGGTTAACATTCCTGCTTCCAAAAAGTGAAGAAACAAATGAACCCAAAAACTATAGACCCATAACCTGCTTAACAACTATGTATAAAACACTAACATCTGTCCTGACGGAATATACCTATATTTTTTTGACAGACAGCAGCATATTCCCTAATGAACAGAAAGGATGTAAACGTGGATCCTACGGTTGTAAAGATCAACTACTCATCAATAAGATGATCTTAGAAGATTGTCACAAACGACACAAAAACTTATCAATAGCCTGGATAGACTATAAAAAGGCCTTTGATAGCCTACCACATAGCTGGATTAATAAATGCCTAGAAATGTATAAGATAGCACCTGCTCTGCGAAACTTTGTGTCTGTAAGTATGAGATCATGGAGAACCACACTAACTTTGAACAGTGACAATGAATCTCTAAATGCTGGTGATGTAAAAATTTCATGTGGCATTTTCCAGGGTGACTCACTATCACCGCTCCTCTTCTGTTTAGCCTTAATACCTCTCTCAAAACTGCTCAATGACGCGCAGTACGGATATAAAATGTTTGATAAAAATATAAATCATCTCATTTACATGGATGGTTTAAAACTCTTTGCAAAAAATGACCAACAACTCAAGGGCTTACTAGCGATTGTCAAACAATTCAGTGATGACATCAGAATGCAATTTGGCCTCGATAAGTGCGCAAAAGCTACCTTTATCAAAGGAAAAATGACAGAAACATCTAACGTTAACCTTGACCAGCAGAATGTCATAAAAGAATTAGACCCAGCAGAGAACTACAAGTATCTAGGGGTAATTGAAGGAGAAGGAATAAGGCATTCAGAGATGAAGGAAAGGATCAGGAGAGAATGCTATCGCAGAGTAAGAGCAATACTCAAGACAGAGCTGAATGCAAGAAACAGGATCGAAGCGATCAATGCATTAGCCATACCAGTCGTGACTTACAGTTTCAATATCGTTAACTGGTCAATTACTGAAATATGTAATCTTGACAGAAAAATACGAAAACTGTTGACAATGCATAGAATGCACCACCCTAAGGCAGATATAGAACGACTTTATCTGCCAAGAAAAGAGGGAGGCCGTGGACTTTTACAACTGGCAATAGCAATGAAGATTGCTACAATTGGCCTAGACACCTACCTGAAAAACTCTGAGGAGTGGATGTTAATACTTTTCTCAAAACATGAAAACAAGAAAGCATCATACTCAGTAACAAAACAGGCAAAGGAATATCTAAGTGAATTCCGAATACAACAAATTTCGGAATTAGAGATAGACATACAAGAAACAAGCACAGAAAAAGCTAAGCGCATGAAAACCCGTGCTAAATCTGCGGCCTTAGATATTCTGAATGATAAATGGCAAGAAAAACCTCTCAATGGCAAATACCCAAAGAGAGCAAATAATGCAGATGTTGACAAAGCCCTGACCCATCAATGGCTAATGGCCTCTGGCTTAAAATCTGAAACAGAGTGGTTTATCATAGCAGCTCAAGATCAATGCCTACCAACAATAAACTACCAGGCCAACATATTAAAGATCAGAAGCAGTCCAACGTGTCGTGTATGCAAGCAACAAAATGAAACCATTGACCATGTGGTCTCCAAATGCAGTCTTCTAGCGCCTACAGAGTATCTCAACAGGCACGATAGAGCTGCACAATATATTCACTGGGTAATCTGCAAAAACCTGGATTTGCCCCATGAAAAAAACTGGTGCGAACACAAACCACCCCCAGTGCTTGAAAATGACCACATCTCACTCCTCTGGAACTTCACCATTCAAACTGACAGAAAGATAGATGCAAATAGGCCAGACATCATATTGAAAGACTTCAAACAAAGAACATGCCTCCTCATTGATATGACTGTCCCAATCGATATAAACGTATCTGTCAAGACCTACCAAGAACTGAGCAAATATAAAGATCTTGAAATAGAAATCAGCAAAATGTGGAAGCTGAAGACTAAAAAATACCTGTTGTCATAGGTGCCCTGGGAATGATAGCAAAAGGGGCTGATAGCTACCTAACTCAGATACCAGGAAACCCAAAAATGGCAGAAATTCAAAAGATAGTGCTCATGGGAACTGCTCATATCCTACGCAAAATACTTTCTATGTAATCTCAAGGTTTAAAACAAACATAATTTTCGGTTTAAAAAAAAATTTAAAAAAATTTTTTTAGACATTCATTAGTACAACACCCCACCCCCCAAATATATGGCACACTAGGCATAACAACAACATGAACTTCCAACCCTGTTGTCTCTTGAGGTTTCTGGGTGAGACTTGGAGCCAACTTGTACAAATATAAAGCAAAAGTCAAACATAGAATAATAATAATGATACTTTGCTCAGTATCAAATCATTTTAAAGTTATGTTTAGCTTTATAAATACCAACAGCAATTAAAATAGGCAAAAGTAAAGGAAAATTTTGATTTTTCTAATTGATTCATTTTCATAACGCTACGTCTACCAATTATCAATGTGTTGTAATATATTTAATAAATCAATTATTAACAATACCATAAAAAGTAATTAAAATATTTGGTATTTGGTTACAATGAAAATAGCTATTTTTCATGCTCGTTTATTAATAGAAGAATCTAGAAAGCGTAAATTGCTAAAGGAAAAACAACGAAACGTCATGTATGAAAGCCGCCATTAGAAGAACCATTAAATTGTTTCGAAGTCATTGTTCCGAATATAAATAAGCATAATGCCTGAAATCTGGTAGTAGAGAGTGTCAGTCGATTATATTGACTGCAGTCTATATCTGTATACATTATTTTACTGGCCGCGAGAGGTAACGAAGACCTCGGCGGTATTTGATCACAGAATTATTAACAGTCAGTACTAACACTACAAAGCGCCTTGTCCGCCGCTCTGACGATTCATCCAATTTACCAACTTTAATATAATTGTTCCTGATATAGGCACAAGACCAGAAATTTTGAAGGAAAGCTTTGGTCGATACCTTGGACCTCAGTACTTGACTGGTATTTAATTTATATATATATATATATATACACACACATGCATACGTACATATATATATATAGTTCAAATTTACAGAAAGTAAATTACGAAGACAGGCGTATTAGTTTGACGCTCGTGAAGAATGGAAAAACCTTTTGCCTTTGTTTCGAGTCTACACTCTTCGATAGAAAAATTAAGACGGAAAAATGGAGAGATAATGAAAATAACGGAAAGAGAAAAGTGTGCAGAATTCAACGGTCCGAAAGAGAGAAAGAGAGAGAGGGGCACAGACAGACAGAAATACATATTTCACTAATAAGGCTTTGGTTGGCCCAGGGCTATAGTAGAAGACACTTGTCCAATGTGCCAAGCGGTGAGTCTGAATCCACGACCGTATAGTTGTGATGATAACGTCTCAACAACAGTTCCACTTGAAAATTAGCAGAAATTCTTTAAAAGATTTATTGTCAGTTTACAAATCTACAGTAATTTCAATAACAGAAAGATGACTGTGTTAAAAGAATAGAAGTATACAATTCAAAATAATTATTTAAGCTTTGGGGTACCATGTCACATAGGTATTAATCGAAGAAACCAGTTTGTGTACAAAAAGACTGAATTTAAAAAGTTTATATTGATTTCAATTTTTGGCACAAAGCCAGCAATTTTGGGGGAGGGGATAAGACGATTATATCGACTTCAATATTCAACTGGTACATTTCTCTATCGACTCTGAAAGGAGAAAAAGTAAAATCGACTGCGGCGGAACTTGAACACAGAACGTGAAGACGGACGAAATGCCGCTAAGCATTTTGCCCGGTGTGCTAACGCTTCTACCAGCTCATCACCTTACGTTTGTATTACATTTTGGTTTCAAATTTTGGTATAAGGCTAGCAGTTTGGGGTGTCGGGTAGAATAGGGGAAAAGTCGATTACATCGATCCCAGTTTTTCAAGGTACTTATTTTATCGACCTCCAAACGATGAATAGTCAAGTTGACCGCCGCAGCATTCGAACTCAGAACGGAAGAACGGACGAAATGCCGCTAAATATTTATCCCGGTTCGTCGCCATACAGTTGTATTAATTATTGATTACATTCCATATCAATCTCAAATAAATTCACTTAGTTGAAATAGAATCAACAAAGAGTATAAAAGGTATTAGGAAGTGACCAATAGACAAACTATCAAATTTTAATCCTCCATTATCTCAACTAGTTTTATCATCTTATGAAACATATTAGTTATTGAATGATACAAATAAACAAAGTTCTTGTTTGTTACGTTTATATTTGTGGGAGATAGATTATTAAAATATTTAAGTCAAATTTTAAAAGCTTACCAAATACAATTGATTTTCAAGTGTCTACCAAAACATTAATAAGGTTTTCTATTCATAGACGCAAATAAAAGATTCAACAGTAAAACACTTGGCTGTTTATCTTTTCCTTTATTTTATGTTTATTAAAATATTACTAACAAAGTAATCAATTACAATGTTTTGTCTGTCATAAAATCTTGCCTATACGAACGTAAAAATTATATAAATGAAATGATGTATGGGTTTGTTGTGTAAGTGTGTGTATGCGTATACGTATGATGCATTTATATATATATAAAAGTGCTTATATGTATGCATATATATATATGTGTGTGTGTATAAATATGCATATGTGTATATATTTTTTTAGCTTTTAAAATATATACGCATATACACGCGTGCGCACACTCTCACACATTGACACACACACACACACACATATATATATATATGCATGTATGTATGAATGTATATGCATACAAATATTGATACATGCTAGGAATATATAAAAGAGAGCACATTCGAAATGAGATATTTCGAGAACAGAGGGGAGTGAACGATGTGATCGCAGAGTAGCGATGGCACAAGTGCCGCTGGGATGGAGATGTCGCAAGATTCAAAGACAGCAGGTGGACTCGTGCAATTTCCGAATGGTATCCAAGAGATCGAAAAGGCCACTTGGAAGGTCTCCACGATGATGGGAAGACGACATAGTCAAGGAATTTGTGTTCAGTTGGAAAAGAATGACGCAGTCAAGACTGAAGCGGAAGCTCACTGTGATCAGCGGTGTATAACAGCATCTGATGGTCTGGTCGATACTGTGATACTGTTATAATGAGTGTCGTCTATCGTTCCGGAAAAAAGAAGGGACTCGATGTAAGTAGTCTCGTCTGTCTGCGACTTTCTGTTTCGCCTAAAAACCGCAGCCGCCCGAAGAACCGACAACACATGTACGTGCATTATATATCTCAAGCTGCTTCGAATTCATGGTGTGCGTGCGTGCACGAATGTGTGTGTACATAACAGAATGGTTCAAAAAGTACTTAGTGACTTTAAAAAGATCTATTTACATCCATTTAACCAATTTTACAATTTCATGATTTCTTAAGTAAAGTCGAATGAAAGGACCTGCAGCTCTGGTTTATTTGTCTCGAGTCTGACTGCTGTTTAAGAATTGGTTTTTACGAGATTGTCTCGTTAGGAACACTCAATGGCGACGCATCTTAGCTCCACGTCATAATGCTGTCGACAAAATCACCTGTTTCCGGGAGAAGAACTGTCTTTCAAATCCATCGACAGTCATTGACCAGGATCAAGCTCTAGTTTTTTCAGTTGAGTTTCTGAAGTCTCTACAGCCATATGGGACGCCACCACACAACGTAACACCTAAAAAGATGCTTAACACCCAATCATGCTACTCAGGAATCTGGATCCACCTCACCTGTGCTATGGCAGCAATTATCCCTGGGAGATATAACGGTGAGTATGTCTTCATTCCACGGATCCCATTCATTCCATCTCACCTAATCTTTCAGTTTAAACGGCTCCAGTCCTCAGTGAAACTAACTTTTGGTATGTCAATAAACAAATCTCGAGGATAATCTCTCAAGAGTGTTGGATTTAACCTTGCTTCACTCATGGCCAATTATATGTAGGATATTCGCGAGCTGGAAATCCCAAAAACCTTTTTATTTGTACCCCAATTAAAGGACACACTGAAAACACCGTATATTTAGAAATTCTACAAAATTAAACAGTGATTGATTTGAGGATTTGTTTTAATAACTGTTTACACTCTCGTCATCTGAAAATATGTCTTTTTATCAGAATGTATATATTTATTTCTTTTAAGGTTCTTTAACCTTCCGAACAACGCCGAGTAATTAGGGTAGTATATATATATATATATATAAGGCGGTGAGCTGGCAGAATCGTGTGTGCATGTGTGGTACATACCAGACGTCTATGCTGACAATCCAGCAAAATAACTCCCAAATAATATCAAATACTCTTGAGAAGGTCAGTATGACATCAGTGTAGAAATGTTGCAATGTATAGAAGCTGCCATCAAATTTTTATCCGGTCTCCATTGCATATTATTGAAAAGTGGACACATTTCAGATAGAAACAGCGCCATTTTTCAATGCTGATGAAAATATTGAATATCTGAATGTCTCAATAGAGCATTTATATCAGTAGATATAAATGAGAGCTCTGTGAATAATTGCAAGAAATGCCTCGTATTATATGTTAGACAATACCATAACCACAGCTTCAAGTGCACAGGGAATTGTCGTGTCTTTAGATATTTCACATTTATTGCTTGACTTAGTAACTGTTAATGGTTGCTTGGTGATTGTATTTTGTTTGTTTTTCTGTTTCTTTCTTTCTTTTTTCAGATATTGTCCTACTGTTTAGATCTTCAAAACAATCAAAGTCTTTAACAGACAAACTTCCTATATATATATATATCATTTTATCTACCATCAGTCGGTAATCAATGAGCCGACAATGGTAAGACATTTCCATATCTGCAGACATCAACTTTGTCTGTTGAACATCAACTTTGCAGACATGAAGACTGGAAGATCAAGCTAAATGTTCCATCAATAACGATGGTGCTGAGTTCCATTCGAGATAGTAATTGTTCAAGTTTTATTCGATTAAACGTTTCTCCGCACTAAAAGCTGACTAAAACGTGAATATAGTCTTCTTTGCACAAAGGGTTACATTCGAAAGAATAATACCTTAATGGCATATCAACTTTGGAAAAATTCCTTGAACCTTATCTCTTCTACTCAAGTGGAGCTGATCTTAATTGCAGTTTTAGTAATTACGATACATTCTCTAGAGGCGGAAATAATTCTAATAAATCAGGAATTTATGTAGCACTGTATTTGATATACCTGTATTTCTCCATTTTGTTCAAATACATACCACTGACCATTCTGATATTTTTCTCTTACCTCATTCTTGTTTAAATTAGGCAAATTGTCTCGGCCATAATTGCGTTCTACTCTTATTTGTATGTCTTAAGTCGTTTGGTTACAGGAGATAAGATCGGGCGATTGTGGTGGTGATGACGTCACTCGAACCGCGATCACGAGTCCACAACTGTCCTCTTGTCTCCGAACAAAGAAGAACTGTCTTTTTCCTTAATCACATGTGATCTTCGGAGAATTAGTGATTCTTGTGATAATCTTCGCGTCGGAAGTGGAACTTATCCTAATTGCTATTCGGTAAATATGATACAACACATGGAGAGAAGATAATTGTAATGTAATGATAACTTAGGTTGTATGGTATTTGATATACCTGTATTTGCCTATGTCGTTCAAACACATGGCGCTGACCACCCTGGATTATTTCTTTTAGTTCAGCTGTGTATGTGTGTCTCTGTATGTATACATGTGTGTGTTTGTGTGTGTGTATGTATGTGTGTGTCTGTGTGTGTGTGTGTGTCTACCTGTTTAAATATAAATACAATTGGGGTGCTGATGATGGCTATCAAACCAAAACCACGTGGTCATGGTTGTGTTCTTATCTCCTGACGATAAACCATTCCTTTTCCCTAATTACATGTAATGTTAGGAGATTCTTCTCTTGTCAAGTGGAGCTGATCTTAATTGCTATTTGGTAATTACGATACAGACTCTAGCAGCGAAGTTAATTGTAATTTATGTTTTATGGTATTTGCTATGCTTGTATTTTCTCTATGCTTTATACACGCATACATACATACATATAATGACGATGATGATGATGATGATGATGATGATGATGATGATGATGATAATGATGATGATGATGATGATAAATGCGAAAGCTAATGTCCGTATGTCACTGTGTCGCACTTTTTTCAACTTTACTCCTCCGACCCCCTCTCTCACTATTCAATGACACTTCTACTATCCCTCATGCCTTACCCCTCCCTCACTTTTCAATGACTCTTCTACTATCCTTCATTCTTGGTTTTTTCTTAATCCTAATATTTTGAAAAATATATTTCTCTAAATATTATAACTATTCTCAAAAGTAATTTTCAAAATAAGCATTTTGCAAAAATGTTGCTTTAAATATTATAACTGCATCAAGTAGTCTAACAATAATAGGTGCTTCATAACGTTCGGAAATGAAATAAGCGTTGAACTCACTCTCTCATACAATAGGACCTGTCGTAACTCTCAACCATAAAAATGTTGGAAACTTCGTGTTTTTTCAGATGTTAATAAGATTTGTCGGATGTATTTTCATGCCGTCGGCCTTCGGAGCTATGGAAACTTGGCGCACTCCGGCTGCATGAAAATAGATTCGACTAGTTTGATTATTACCTTAACAAAAACTAAAAAATACTAAAATTCAAACATCTTTATGGTCAAATACGTTTAGAGCAATACCAAACCATAAATATCGCACTTGAAAATAGTTTTTAGCGACAGTGATGTAATTTCTATGAACAGAAGTTTAGATCCGTACCAGCGACTACAAATAAATTGTTTGTACGAAAAGTAAGGCCCTACCTACATCAAAATTGTCTTTAAATTAAGTGACGGCAGAACAATTATCGTTGAACTTTTAAAAGATAAGTTTATTGTAGCCTACCGCCAGCTATATGTTGGTTTTTCAAGGGTAAGGAATGGAAACAAGCTATTTGTACTGATCCCGAATGGGAAGGCAAAAAATGATTTTTTATCATGAAGCTTTGCAATAAGTCCCAAGTCGACAAATTATATTATTGTTTTGATGCAAATTGTTCATTACTTGAAAATATTCAAGTTTAATAAAATCTAATATGTACTCAATGCATGAAGTGTTATTGTTGAGCCCAAAGCCCAATGAAGAGCCCTCCACAGGAGGCAGTTTAGAAGCCGCCATACTAGGCGGCTCTTTTCAGCTAGTATATATATATATATATATATATATATATATATATATAATCACATCCACTCTTATATATTCATATATACGTGTGTGAAACACAAATGTCGACAATTATATATATATATATATATGAAAGGATCACAAGAATTTTTCTTTCATCACATCAGTATTATTATATGACTTTACTAGAATTGTACGCAACTTCACCGAATCACTATTCGTTGTTTGTTTTTTTCTTGCTATATTTACAAATGTTTGTTCTCTCTTCGGTATAAATATACTATAAATGATTTGAAGCCTTAAAACAGTCTTTTCATAACTTATTCTATCATACTTACACATACTCCAAAACACATATACACATACACACACATACTTGATATGTGTGTATTTATGTGTATATCCATACATGCATACATATATACATAATTTATGCATAAGCACGTATATATTTTCGGAGTATTTAAGTGTTTAGCAAGTGCTTTGTATTTGAGATCATGAATGGAAACTAAAGACTTACAATATGCCGAGGTGAATTTAACCATTTATGAGCACAGAAAAATTGCCATTGTCAGTATTCATATTTTAATAGCAACATTCTATTTTGAACTGACAAAAATGTTCATTGCGATTCTGTGACCTTGTAAAGGAAAAGAAAATGTCGTGAAACCGAGCGATTTTTTTTCGATATTTCACTGCCAAATCTTTTGTGAAAAATAATCGCGAAAGGAATCCAGCAGTTTTTTTTTTTACTTTCTTTAAGTAGTTAAGAAAAATCACTCTTCCTTGATGTCATTGTGTGTGTGTATTTGTATATAAATATATGTATGCGTGTATATGTATGTATATGCATTTATATATATATATATATATATATATATATATATACGCATATGTAGGTATATATGCACATGCATGCATAGTTCTGTTGTACATCATATGTATATACATATACATACATATCTACCTCTCTCTCCCCCTCTCTCTCTCTCTCTTCTCTCTACATATATATGTGTGTGTGTATGTGCAGGTAGATAGATAGATAAATAGATAGATAGATAGATAGATACAGAATATACACATATATATCCATTATATGTTGATCCATACATACACACACACACACACACACACACACACACATATATATATATATATATATATATATAATATATAATATATATATATATAGGACGGGCTTCTTTAAGTTTCCGTCTACCAAATTCACTCACAAGGCTTTGGTCGGCCCGAGGCAATAGTAGAAGACACTTGCCCAAGGTGCCACGCAGTGGGACTGAACCCGGAACCACACAGCCACTCCTGCGCCTATATATGTATATATATATATATATATATATATATATATATATATATATATATATATATATATATATATATATGTATGTATATATGTATGTATGTATATATGTATGTATGTATGTATGTATATTTATATATGAACATTTGTACATATTGGTTCATGCTTCTCCGTGCATACCGTGTTTGATTTCGCGTTCGTGATTTCGAAGTGGTCGTATTTATTGCTTGTAATGGTGGTACTGATAGTACTTTTAGTGGTGTGTTGTATTGTTGGTATGTTAGCAGTAGTGGCAGTGCTTTTTGTGTCGATGGTATCGTTGGCAACAGTGGTGGTGGTGATGGTGGCGGCGGCGGCGGCGGCTGTGGTGGCGGTGGAGATGTTGTTGTTGTTGTTGTTGTTGTGGTGGTGGTGGTGGTGGTGGTGGTGGTGATGGTGGTGGTGGTGGTGGTGCTGGTGCTGCTGTTGCTGCCACTAGTGGTGACCGTTGTGTTGGCGGTGATGTTATCGGTTTTAGTGTGCCAGCCGTGATGATTATATTCATACTCACATACATATTCGCTGTTTGCATCTGCTCGAATTTAAACTTCCATATCTATTCATATTTGTAGAACTGTTTATTAATCTGCAGTCAACTGAAAACTTTGAAATCGTACCGAATGACAGTACAAATCGATCTATTCTTTCCGTTGTCCAATGTAGCGGTCTCTACTGAAAGCTAAACACGTCTCCCGCCTCCTCTACAACCACCATCAGCTCCACCATTCTCGTGACTATCAATGCCACAATTATATGAATTACACTACTCTTGACACTTCCTCTTCCCACTTCTCCTCATGAAATATCAAGCGGGGTAAATAGCGATAGCAACTCCACAATGTTTGTGTTGTTGAGTGTGATGGTTGGTTGCATTTGATGTTCTTTGATGTTGCTGGTAAGATGGGTGATGTTTGGGTGTGTTCGGTACTACTTATAGTTTATATATTTGGAGCTGTATTTCAAGTGGTTGGTATTTAGCAGGAGTAGCTATGTAGCAATATTAGAAAAATAGCAGAAGTTTGTAACAGTATGAGGTTTTCTGTATATGACGTCGTATTTATATTTTGCTGGGTGTGAGGTGTTATAAAGTTTGAGAGTAAAGATTTGTCCTTGCTGTACTCTGTTTCAGGCATTGCTGAACCCAGAATCTAAATTTAAAAAGTAAGTAGGAAGAAGTTGGAAAGAGAAGGAAAGAAACGCTTACAATTCTGTTCCCGTTTTCAAATGTGAACGCACAGTATGTTACAGTAAGCCATGTGGTCCTCAATCGGGCTTGGACATATTTTATCTGGAACCCGCATCCAGTTGTTAACCAACAACTGATCGAATATCGCTGGCCAAATGTACGAGACTAAGACAACACGCGTGGAAGAAAAAAAATACAAAAGGAAAACAAAAACAGGGAAAAAAAGTTCAATAGTACTACTATGATTACCAATAACAAAACTTTACTTACCATCACCAGCGCTACATTAAAATCCTCCTCCCCACCACATCAAACCAACAAAATAAACAGCACGAAATAACAAAGTAACACAGAAAATTACTCTTCTAACATCAAAGCGCAGAACGATAGCAATTATTTCCCCAGGGGAAGTATCATCATAACAAAAACCACCATTCCTACCACCAACACCACCACTGCTGGCCAGAGTACTTGTACTTGATGACTTCATCTCTCTTATTTGTAGCGATGTGTGATACTAGAAATAGTACGAAAACACTCAAAGCTTATATAAAGACCAACCCTTCTTTCAGGTTAAACACGAAACAGGCGGTAGGTCTGATTTATTACTGTAAGGGACTGGCAAGGGCAGTATATATTTAACTAGTTTTCGGTGACATGCGGTGTTGAGGTTTAAAACTTTTTTTTGTTTTTTTAGAAAAGGGAGGAAATACTGTACCTGAATCGCGAAGTATGGGCATCCAGCAATAATTTTTTGAGTCTAGATCAAAAAGTTTAGATGCTACCAGGTTCATCAAGCAATGGTTTCAATTGTTTGGCACAAGGCCAGCAATTTCGGGGGAAGAGATATGTAGATTACAACGATCCCAGTGTTCAACTGGTACTGCTTTTATCGACCCCGAAACGATGAAAGGCAAAGTCGACCCCAGCGGTATTTGAACCCAAAACGTCAAGACAGATGAAATTCTTCTAAGCAATTTGCCCAGCGTGTTAACTATTCATCCCGCTCACCGTAGGGCCTGGAATTTGTGGGGAGGGGTAGAGTCGATTACATCGACCGCAGTGCTCAACTGGTACTTATTTTATCAACCCCGAAATGATGAATGGCAAAGTCGATCCGGTGGCATTTGAATCCAAAATGTAAAAATGGACAAAATACCGCTAAATCTTTTTACCTGGCGTGCT
The DNA here is from genome assembly GCF_006345805.1 of Octopus sinensis. Taxonomy (NCBI): domain Eukaryota; kingdom Metazoa; phylum Mollusca; class Cephalopoda; order Octopoda; family Octopodidae; genus Octopus; species Octopus sinensis. The sequence continues at coordinate 103,171,725 of NC_043006.1, read as the reverse complement.
AATCTTTCGGCTAGCTCGCTGCCAGGTCCAACAAATAGTGATAACGCTTTGGCGAAGTGTGTCTATGGGTTTAAAGTACCAAGACGTTGAAAACAAATCCTGGAACTTCAACAGCATCGACACCAGGAGCAACTACAACAGTAACCCGACCGATACTACCATCAATGAAAAGAATGTAATATTCCTCATATATCTATTTATATATTCTTCTGTTTAAGTCTGTGAGAAAAGTCTTTGCATGAGCAACAAAATGATCCTTTACCGAAGCAAAGTGACCAATCGCGTAGCGGTAGACAAACTGTGTTTATCGTACAGATGCCGAAGCGCAATAGAGAGTGATGTCATAGCAGTCAGCCGTGTGATCTTCTATCGAATGCAACTAACTCTTTCCCAGATGAAAAAAAAGCGTTGAATTGTGGAACTCACATGAGATTTAGAAAGGATTAGATATAACTTAGAAATGGCTAGATATAATTTAGAAAGGGCTAGATATAACTTAGAAAGGGCTGGATATAATTTAGAAAGGGCTAGATATAATTTAGAAAGGGCTAGATATAATTTAGAAAGGGCTAGATATAATTTAGAAAGGGTAAGATATAACTTAGAAAGAGCTAGATATAATTTAGAAAGAGCTAGATATAATTTAGAAAGGGCTAGATATAATTTAGAAAGGGCTCCATATAATTAGTATTTGCTGGAAGGAGTTTCATTTCAGAAAATTTATTCGTTTATTTTGGTAATCATGCGTTTTATGCTAAATTATCCATAATAAATTGATCGCAAATAATTATATTTACAAAGAAATGAATATTATGTATTTTGCAGTTGTATTTGTCTCTCTGGTGACTTGATCTGAGACCTTGTATTTAAACTGAAGCTATTGCGTGATAGAAATGACATTTCAATAACTCAGAAACCTGTTGAATTCACATTAGATTTATTTCATGAGGTGTCAAAATGTTCGTTGAACAACAGCAGCCGGGACACTAAAAACTGTTCCAATGTAAAACTTGTCGCAGTGAAAATCTTGACACCTCATAAAATATATTATTGAAATTTAAAGTGAATTTAACAGTTTTGTGTGTTAATAAATGACCCTTCCAGGATGTAGCTGATGAAAATTATATAGATAGATAGATAGATAGATAGATAGATAGATAGATAGATAGATAGATAGATAGATAGATAGATAGGTAGGTAGATAGATAGATAGATAGATAGATAGATAGATAGATAGATAGATAGATAGATAGATAGATAGATAGATAGGTAGATAGATAGATAGATAGATAGATAGATAGATAGATATAGATAGATAGATAGATAGATAGATAGGTAGGTAGATAGATAGATAGATAGATAGATAGATAGATAGATAGATAGATAGATAGATAGATAGATAGATAGATAGATAGATAGATAGGTATCCTCCATCTAATATCGAGGCCTCATTCTTTTGTTGTTACTTTATTATTTTTTTTTCCTTCTTTCTTCAAACTATCTTCCGTTTCTCGCCGAGTGTTTTCCATACACCTAGGGCAGAGAAGCTCATTGTATGCATTCCCAGAGTACACACGCAAATTCACAGATAAAACATGTATTTAAAAATTAATAAATAAATAAATTCATGGATGGATGTTGTTTTCACAGCGATAATGCTCTTCTCAGTACATGAGCCGTTCCAGTTAATACGATTTTTAGCACTTCCTGTAGGGATGGTAAGCCTGGAATCATTTTCAAATAGGTTTCAGTACCTTTTTTTATCCTTCCTAGAGATCCTACAATCACTGGTACTGTAGTCGCCTTGAGATGCCACATTTTTTCAATTTCTATTAGCAAATATTTTAATCTTGTCAAATTCTTTCGCCGCTATATTATGATCGCAAGGGATACTCATGTCAATTAGTAAACACATCTTTTTTGTGTGATCTTCTATAATAATATCCGGTTTATTAGCTTTTATAGTCTTGTCAGTCTGTACGGGGAAGTCCCATCGAATCGACACATTTTCTCCCTCAGTCACAGCTTCAGGATGGTGTTTATACCATTTGTCAGCAGTTTTGATTTTATAATGCTGACGTATTGTCCAATGTAAATACTGGCCGACTCTGTCATGTCTTGCTTTATATTCTGCAGGTGCTAAGACTCTACACTCTGAGATTAGGTGGTCTATTGTTTCAATCTCATTGTAAGAGAATCGGCATTTTGGGTCAGCTCCATTTTTTATCACATTGGCTTGGTAGTTCCGGGTTAATAAACTTTGGTCTTGAGCAGCTAATATGAAACCTTCACTCTCTGCTTTTAGCCCTGAGCTTCGTAACCGTTGGTGTGTGTGCTTCTGGTCGACATCAGCTTGTTTGCTACGGGCCACATACTTGCCATGGAGAGGTTTCTGTTCCCATCTGCTAGCTAATTTTTCATGTGCTTTTGTATTTGGCCAGTCCGATCGTGGTGGTTTTGTATGTAAGTTCAAGCTGGATCAAACCTCGACCTACCTGAGCTCTGGGAAGGTAAAGGCGATCCATGTTTGCCTTTGGATGGTGCATCTTCTTACAAGTCAGTAGCTTGCGGATTTTTCTGTCAATTTTCATTATTTCACTGGTGTTCCAGTTAAGCACATTGAAGCTATAAAGAACAACTGGGACTGCTAAGGAATTTATGACTAACACCTTATTATATGCATTATTATAATAATAACATCTTAACTGCATATAATAAGGTGTTATTATTATTATTTATTATTATTATTATTATTATTATTTTATTATTATTATTATTATTATTATTATTATTCAGTAGTTTTATTTTTATAGCGTGCTTTCACTTCACTACCGAGCGCAGCTCTGTGTGCCTTGGGTATGCGCTGTGATTTGTTGTGATGGTCTGATGGTTATTGTATGGAAAGTGTTCTGCGTAGGATGTGTGCAGTGCCTAGTAGTGCAATTTTCTGTATGTTATATGTGTTTGTAAGTCCTGGTGTTTTTGTTATGTATTTGTCTGAATATTTTTTTATCATGCCTAATGCACCTACTATGATAGGAATTGTTTCTGTTTTCAGATTCCACATTCTGGTTACCTCTATTTCCAGGTCTTTGTATTTTGAGAGTTTCTCCATTTCTTTTAGAGACACGTTGTCATCTGCCGGTATTGATACATCAATTACAAAGCATTTTTTTTCTTCATGATCTCTGACAACTATATCTCGTCTGTTGGCCTTAATTTCTCTATCTGTGTGTATCGGCATATTATTATTATTATTATTATTATTATTATTATTATTATTATTATTATTGATTACTTTTTATATTAAAAACAATATATTCACATATAAAAAAATGTATTTACATTAATATTGGTTTCGAAATCTTGGTGCAAAGCTAGTATTTTCGGGGAGAATGTATTTCTGTCTCATTGACACCAGTGCTCAATTGGTACTTCATTTATCGAACTGAACAGATGAAAGGCAGAGTGAACCTCGTTGGAATTTGTATTCACACCGTAAAGACGGACGATATCTCCCTAAGCGCTTTGTCCGGCGTGCCACAATATAACTTGTCTAATTTCTCTTTCGGTTTATGTCTGACTTCGTTACATAGTTACGTTCCTTTAAAGTGTTGGTCTTGAATTTGCCTTGTTTTTTTACTTTTCTTTTTGACTCTCGGGGAGGTTATGACGGAGTTTGCCATATTTTGTATATTTCATTCCATGTTTATTACATCGAACTCAAGGCGATAAATGCCAAATGTTTTATGATGGAGTTTGAACAAAAGCACAAATATATATTATCAATATCACATACTTAACGTACGCATGTTGTTAACCTGTACAAGGTTGCAATATTTCGTCCAAAGGAAATTACTTTAAAGACATTTAGTGTTTAAAAAGACACATCATATATCAAAGCTACCCGTAGGGAAATCGTCCCGGAAGTGAACGAGTAAGACAGATAGCGGTATTTCGCGTTTTCTGCGTTCATAAATGTCACATTCTCTTTGACACATATATATATATATATTATATATATATATATATATATATATATTATATATATATATATATATATATATATGTATATATATATATATATATATATTAAAAAAAACCAAAGCCGTACATGCTCCTTTATCTTTCCAGCCATAGATGTCGTTTGTTTGATATCCATAATATTATTCCGTTTGTTTCAATGTCCGTGTGATAGTCTGTTAAGCTAAGGAAACATTGGGCACTCATCTCCTAAGTGTTATATTCTTAAAAACCAAATGACCAGGGCGTCACGCGGACATCATTTCGATATTAGGTCTGTTCAGAACGGCAAGCTTGCAGAATCATTTGCACGCCAGGCAAAATCCTCAGCGGCATTTCGTTGGTCTTTACGTTCTGAGTTCAAATTCCGCCGAGATCGACTTTGCGTTTCATTCTTTCTGGGTCGATAAAATAAGTACCGGTTGAGTACTGTGGTCGATGTAATCGACTTATCATCTCCCCTGAAATTGATGGTCGTGAGCCAATATCTGAATCCAACATATATAGCTGCGTTAACGCGGTGAGCTAGTAGAAAGGTCAGCACGCGGGGCGAAATAATTAGCAACATTTTGTCTGCCTTTACGTTCTGAGATCAAATTCTGCTGAGGTCAACTTTGCTTTTCATCATTTCGGTGTCAATAAATTAAGTACCATTTGAGTACTGAGGTCATTGTAGTCGACTTACACTCTCCGTAGAAATGCCTGGACGTGAGACACATTAGATAAGGTAATCGCACATATCTGGGAAATAAAAATTAGCCACATGATCGTCAGAGATGAAATGTGTTACCTTATAATGATACTCGATCAGTATTGGCCGTGGGTTGTTAAAATGAAGCCAAAAAAAGAACGACAGTATCAGTCAGTATACAAATGAAACGGCAATCGTCTTACATTATCAAATGGCACTTTCAAACGAGTTGGTGCACCTATGTCGTCAACAAGACTGAGCCTAACCCACATATCATCAAACAATTTTCACCGCCTGCTTTGAAATCTGACACCGTGTCACCCCACCCCACGCTCATTCTTATTCTTTTATTCCATCGCTACTCCTTTTCTCTTATTCTCCCTCTCCCAAACAAAGACTTCCTCTCTTTCCCTCTTTCTTTCTTTCTTTCTTTCTTAGAATCTGTTATTGACATTCGAGCAACTGCATTTGAGCTGTTGGAATCTTAGTTTGATCTTCGCAAACCGGTGTCATATAACAATCTCGTTCTTTTAAACGGCCTAGTAGATGTGTATTTGGGTTTTTAGACGCGCTTTACACACACATGCACGCAGAATTAAATGCAGATACAAGCACAGGCAATCATACAAGCCCAAGCGAGCGAGGACACACATATGCGGGCGAACACACGCACGCCGCGCGCATACAGTTTACATGAACCACGCAGAAATACGTGTATGCATTAATATATGTTTCATTGTGTGACTATGTGTGTACGTATGTATGTGTGTGTGTATGTGTGTGTGTGTGTGTGTGTGTGTGTGTGTGTGTAATTGATAACGCACTAAACTCCCGGCCCTTGAGTCACTCTGTTGCTGCTACTAAATATTAATATAGATAGATAGATAGATAGATAGATAGATAGATAGATAGATAGATATATATATATAGATAGATAGATAGATAGATAGATAGATAGATAGATAGATAGATAGATATATATATAGATAGATAGATAGATAGATAGATAGATAGATAGATAGATAGATAGATAGATAGATAGATAGATAGATAGATAGATAGATAGATAGATAGATAGATAGATAGATAGATAGATAGATAGATAGATAGATAGATAGATAGATAGATAGATAGTTAAAATAGTATGAATATGCTCCACGATACAGCATTATAAAACTACACAAATTTGCATAGCATTATTGTGACATAAACTGTGCAACATCGAGTATGTTGTAACCAAGTCACTGTTGTACATCAGAAAGATACACTGTCTTACGTATTACAAAATAAAATACAATACGAGGCTGCGCTTCTATGAAGAAGTTGAGCGTATCAAAATGTTAGTCATTAACAGTTATTACTACGAGATTAATTTGTAAATACTCTTTCCACTTGTTTATTTAGTTTTCGTAAGTGCGTTTAATCCGTTTATTGAAAAACGTCACCTGGTTTCATTTCCACGAAATTTAAAATAACACAAGTTAATGTAAATGATGGAGACGAACTTAGAGTTTGCTCGACTCTACTGATAACTCTTTAGAAGATTATTAAAGCTTACCGCGATTGTCTAAGGCAGAGCCGACTTAAAGCAATGACACATTAGGCAGTGGCCCAGAAGCTTCATGGATCTTGAGGCCAAATTCTGGTCAATGTATATATTCCTTTACTGCCCACAAGGGGCTAAACCTAGAGGGGACAAGCAAGGACAGACAAACGGATTAAGTCGATTACATCGACCCCAGTGCAAAACTGGTACTTTATTTATCGACCCCGAAAGGATGAAAGACAAAGTCGACCTTGGCGGAATTTGAACTCAGAACGTAGCGACAGACGAAATACCTATTTCTTTACTACCCACAAAAGGCTAAACACGGACAGGACAAACAAGGACAGACAAACGGATTAAGTCGATTACATCGACACCAGTGCATAACTGGTACTTATTTAATCGACCCCGAAAGGATGAAAGGCAAAGTCGACCTCGGCGGAATTTGAACTCAGAACGTAACAGCAGACGAAATACCGCAAAGCATTTCGCCCAGCGTGCTAACGTTTCTGCCAGCTCGCCGCCTTTTTCTGGTTTAGGTATACTGTGATATGCTGAGGCGCAGGAGTGGCTGTGTGGTAAGTAGCTTGCTTACCAACCACATAGTTCCGGGTTCAGATTCACTGCGTCTCACCTTGGGCAAGTGTGTTCTACTATAGCCTCGGGCCGTCCAAAGCCTTGTGAGTGGATTTGGTAGATGAAAACTGAAAGAAGCTCGTTGTGTATATGTATATATATATATAATATATATATATATATATATATGTCTATATGTTTGTGTGTCTGTATTTGTCCCCCAACATCGCTTGACAACCGATGCTGGTGCGTTTACGTCACTGTGACCTAGCGGTTCGGCAAAAGAGGCCGATAGAAGAAGCACTAGGCTTACAAAGAACAAGTCCTGGGTGTCGATTTGCTCGACTAAAGACAGTGCTCCAGCATGGCCACAGTCAAATGACTGAAACAAGTAAAAGAGTAATAAACAAAATCAATGAATGAATACAAGAGGATCCAGCGCCTCGGGTGGCCCGGGGCTTTTCATGCTCTTGAGACGGCTTTGGTCTATGACATCATCAGTCACATGATTCATTGATATGTATGGGTACGTGTGAGCTATGCATTGATGTTTTCTACTATCTTTGGATGTATAACTGAGCCTATTCTTACGTGTGTCAATGTCGTTACTGTCATGGGACAACGTTTGAAAAAGTTATTGTAATATAACGAAATACAGAGCATCGCGTATGTAACAAGGCATGAGTAGAATATATGAACGATAAATGTGTTTGTGTGTGTATGTATGTGTATGTGTGTGTGTGCATGTGTATGTGCTTGTAAGTGTGTGATGATTGCCTTATTTGTCAGCTGAATTGTTCTGATTCACTTTCAAACCTCAAGATACGCGGATATGACTTTAACACAGTGGCTCTCGACCGGGATCCATATGGCCCGTGGAGGTATTTATAAGATTTTCTTGCTAAAATTTATCTGCAATAGATTGTATATACTTTTACAAAGCACAAAATATTTTAATATTTTTTAAATAGTTCCTTATATTTAGTTATAAAAATATGTGATTTTTTAAAACATCGATAACCTATGAGGGTACATCTTCATAAAATAGGAACCAAAGACGTCCATAGGTAGAAAATGGTCGAGAAAAGCAACGAATCCACAGTCGTTGGACATTATAAAAGGCAAAACGTATCACTCAGTCGGTCGTCATTGTGGATTCCAGTTACAAACATTGTAATGTCTGCTACTATTTTGACTGCAAATTTTATGGAGAGGAGCTGCCAACGCTGCGGATTTGTTAAAAAATAACGAGAAACTTCTCTACCTTTGGTAAATCTATTTAACCCACAGAGGGAACGCCGTTCTTGAGTCATGCCGACTCATAAGGGCCGGTTTCCCGCTTTCCATGGCGTATACTTTCTACACCTGGACGAGACGCCCATCCGTCGCAGGATTACTCATTTTTCCAGCTGAGTGAACTGGAGCAATGTGGAATGAAGTGTTTTGCGCAAGAACACAACGCATCACCCGGCCCAGGAATCGAAACTACAATCATACACTCATGACTAAGCCACGCGTCTATAACCACTAAGCCAAGCGCCTCCGCAAAATGGAACTGCGAGTTACGGTAATTAAGTGTAACGCCAGTCTCCCCACAACTCCGGAACTCCTGAACTGGCACCTCAATATCATACACAGGATACGCACACACACACACATACACAAACACACACACATGCCAACATATAAATATATATATATATATATATATATATATATATAAGTGTATGTATGTAGTATACATACACACACACTCACATATACATACATACATGCATGCAAACATATATATACCTATATAAATATATGTATATATGTAACTATACATACACAAGCACACACATACACATACAAATACATGCAAAGTGTTTTATCTTACAATTTAGCAGACACTCAGTAACAGGAATTTCTTTTCAAACTCTACCAATGGAAACGACTAAATATTCCCAGAACTGATCATTAGTGATAATGTAATAATTTAAAAACAATAATTTCTAATTGACATTCGCAAACTGGGACACCAGAAGTAGCGCATGCGCGCTGACGTGAAGAACACATAACGCGTCAAAGTCATAAGTAAGCCATTCTTTCAACTCTTGGCACAAGGCCTGAAATATTGAGAGGAGATGGCTAATCGATTACACCCACTCCACTACATAATTTGTACTTATCTTATCGATCCGTGATAGAATGAAAGGCAAAGTTTACCCCAGTGGAATATGACATCAGAATCTAAAGCCGGAGGAAAGTTAACCTAATGAATAATAATAATAATAATAATAACAATAATAATAATAATAATATAATAATAATAATAATAATAATAATAATAATAATAATAATAATAAAAATAATAATAATAATAATAATAATAATAATAATAAAAATAAAAATAATAATAATAATAATAATAATAATAATAATAATAATAAAAATAATAATAATAATAATAATAATAATAATAATAATAAAAATAATAATAATAATAATATAATAATAATAATAATAATAATAATAATAATAATAATAAAAATAAAAATAATAATAATAATAATAATAATAATAATAATAATAATAATAATAAAAATAATATAATAATAATAATAATAATAATAATAATATCCATGATGCTGTACCAGGCAGTGGTTCTTGTGACTTCTGATCTTAACTGATTGGAAGTGTTATCATGTACATTGTTTTGTCTTGGTATAAAAGATGGGCTACAGCAAATATTCTGTTCAATACCACAGATTTGCTTGTCAGTTGTTTGACCATAACCAGTTGAGCATGTCCCTTAGTGGCTGACGATATGTGCATCTCTGATCACGAGCAGATGTAGTGGGGGAGCATCATAGCCATGTGTTGAGAGGGGTTCTTTGGGGTTTGAATAATTCACCTTTGGAAACATGGGTGTTTCATTCAACATCCTTAAACAATCTTTATTAAGGGACCTTTTGAGCGGGATGGGCTACTCGACCAGAAGTAAATTCTAACTGGGCCCCACCTGCAAGGTCATGCGCTGTTAATCTTGATATGAGATCACCATGTCACGCACATATGGTTTTGATGCATATGCCAAGCGTACCTTTATCAGACGGGTGGTCATGATGGGTATATTGGGCTTCGTATATTTTACTCCAGTGTCACTTTGATGGCATGCACAGCTCTCTCACTCAATAATAATAATATAAAACAATAATATAAAATTAAATACACCTTTCTCTATCCAACTGCCACTGCCACCGCCACCTCCAAAACCTCCATCACCACTACCATCACCACCATCACCACCGCCACCATCATCATCCCTCTCCCCTCTCTCTCTTTCTCATTGCCTCTCTTTCTCCTCTCTCTGCCTTTCTTTAACATTACTATTAGAACATCACCCCTCTGCTAAAATTATATTTTAAACTCTCCCTCTCTATATTATCCCTACCTTCAACTGAACATTTTTTAGAACATTATAAAAACTGTTTCCCCTACCTCAAGTCATGGACGCTTCTCACTCCCTCTTTTTCTCTCTCCGTCTTTTTCCTCTCCCTCTTTCTGTCTCACTCTTCGCATTATCTTCTTTTCCTCTCCCCCTTTCTATTCCTCTTGTGTTTCCCTTCAATTAATCACGTGAAAGCGTTCCAATTACATCCCCCCTCTGCCTCATTACATGGATGCTTCTCTCTCCTTTTTTCTATTTTCCTCTTTTCGTTTTCCTTCTTTTTATCTAATCACGAGAAAGCGTTACCGACAAGCTAAGTAATGGAATGACAATCAGAATTCTTATAAGATAATAATAACAACGGTTTCACATTTAGGCACAAAGCCAGCGATTTTGGGGAGGGCAAAAATCAAATACATCCACCCCAGTGTTCAACTGGTACTTATTTTATCAGCCCCAAAAGGACCAAAAGCAAAGTCGACCTCGGCAGAATTTGAACTCAGAATATAATGATGGATGAAATGCCGCCAACGATTCTGTCAGCTCACAGTCATAATGATGATGATGATGATGATGATGCAATAGCAGGCACTGTTTAGGTACGATAGAAATCAGGAGTGGCATCTTCCAGGGAACTGTCTGTCCCCACTGATCTTTGTACTGTGGTTGATACCACTAACACTGATACTGAGGAAAGGAAAGGCTGTGTGATTATTTAAAAGCCACCAACAAAATCTCAACCATTTGTTATTCATGGATGACCTCAACCTTTATGGTAAAGATGAAGTCCAAGTCAGTTCCCTCATTGATACGGTGTATACTTTCAGTGCTGATATCAGAATGGAGTTTGGACTGAGAAAGTGTGGTGTGTTAGTCTTGAAGAGAGGCAAAATCAAACGTATGGACGGGCTATCGATACCGTCGGGGGAGGTTATGAAGCAGATAGAAGAGATCGGCTATAAATACTTGGGGATATTGGAAATAATGAAATTATTAAAATTATTTTTAAATTTTTGGATTTTCTTTGAATATGCTAGACCACTGGTTTAAATTGATGTCAATTGATTGATATCAATTGATGGTGAAAGAAATGACAGAAAAATTTGAGGTGGAGTACTTGCGAAGACTGAGACTGATGCTTAAGTCGAAATTAAACGGACGGAATAAGATTGACGTTATCAACACCTGGGTGGTTTCACTCCTTAGATATGGAGCAGGTGTAATCGCATGAACAGTAGACGAAATAAACAACTTAGACAGAAAGACAAGGAAATTGCTAACTAGATATGGGATTCTCCATCCAAACATTGACACAGACAGACTCTATGTACCAAGAAAAACAGGGGAAGAGGACTAATTGGATGCGAACACAGCATTACAACAGAAGAAAACAACATAGCTTTGTATGTAAAAATGCCACAGAACGGCTATTATTGGAAGTAAGAAGGTCAGGCTTCTGTAAGATGGAAGATTGCAATGATAAAGTACTGTACAAGCACTTGCGTATCAATGAAACTGAAAAGAGGTGGGTAAAGGCAAGAATGCATGAACAATTTTATATGGATGTTGAAGATAAATCACAGAGAGAAAAAAGATGGCTATGGATGACTAAATGCTGAAACCGTATGGCATATTACCAGTCAATGTACGCTACTAGCCCAGAAAGAATATAAGAGACGTTATGACAACATAGCAAGAATTGTTCATGAGACACTTTGCAACAAGTATGGACTTGACAGAGCAAAGATGTGGTATGAACATAAACCCGAAGACATCATCAAAAATGATAATGCCAAGATCCTGTGGGATTTTATGATTCAGTGCGACCATTGGATAGAGAATAGGAAACGAGATACAGTGGTAACTGAGAAAGAAAGTAAACGATGTTAGATCATAGATATAGCTTGCCCAGCTGACAACAAGGTATGCGATAAGGAAGAAAGAAAAGTCGATAGATATGAAATGGTTAGCTTAGGAGTTTAAGCAGCTGTAGTCACTGAAAAACGTGGTAGCAGTACCAAAGATTGTCGGAGCCCTTGGAACAGTGAGTAAAAATCTTGGGAAGTACATGGAACAAATAGGGACTGCAATAAGGGAGGAGCACTAGCAGAAAACACTTGCCTGAAACCTCTCGAAAAATAAGGGGTGTTACCTTACTTTATTGGTAGTGAACAGCTGACACTGCAGTATATTTGCAGCGTTAGAAACTGTGCTAAGACAGTAAAATAATAAGGATAATAATAGTAATAATAATTTGAAGTGTGAAATATGAAGGTTGTAGTCAATGAAATGAGTAGACGTGATACCAATAGTAATTGGCGCACTTGGAAGTATCAGCACTCAGCTACCAACATAAGTAAAAAAAACATAGGTGCATGTGTAAAGGTAGAACACCTATAAAAATCAGCATTGTTTGAAACTGCAAGAATTCTTCGTAGGATTCTCGAAGTAGGACCAGTAAAGGAGTGTCACCTTGACTGCTATTTGCGAACAGCTGACACTTTCCATCATACCCAGCAAAATAAGGTGTGAGCTTTCATATAATAATAATAATAATAATAATAATAATAAAATTTTACAACACGTGTAGGAATTCTGAGTGAGAGGATAAGTCAATTTCATTGGCCCCAGTATTTCACTGGTACTTACTTTATCGACCTCGGCGGAATTTGAACTCAGGACGAAAAGACAGACGAAATACATATTTCTTTACTACCCACAAGGGGCTAAACACAGAGAGGACAAGCAAGGACAGATAAACGGATTAAGCCGACTATATCGACCCCAGTGCGTAACTGGTACTTAGTTAATAGACCACGAAATGAGGAAAGGCAAAGTCGACCTCGTCGGAATTTGATCTCAGAACGTAGCGGCAGATGAAATACTTATTTCTTTACTACTCACAAGGGGCTAAACACAAAAGGGACAAACAAGGACAGACAAACGGTTTAAGTCGATTATATCGACCCCAGTGCGTAACTGGTACTTATTTAATCGACCCCAAAAGGATGAAAGGCAAAGTCGACCTCGGCGGAATTTGAACTCAGAACGTAGCGGCAGACGAAATACCGCTAAGCATTTCGCCCGGCGCAGTAACGTTTCTGCCAGCTAGCCGCTTTAATGATAATAATAATAATAATGATAATAATAACAACAACAACAACAACAACAACAATAATAATAAAATAATAATAATAATAATAATAATAATAATAATAAAAATAATAATAATAATAAATGCCCTAGGTGTATGGAAAACACTCGGCGAGAAACGGAAGAAAATTTGAAGAAAGAAGGAAAAAACATAATAATAATAATAATAATAATAATAATAATAATAATAATAATAATAATAATGATAATAATAATAATGTTGATGATAATAATAAGATAAGATTGCCCGGAGTTTTAATCAGGTAGGTGTGCTTGGTCGATGAAATTGACATAAGTCTTCGACTGTACTGATATAACTGATCTCAAAGTTGAAGAGCTAAATTTCAAACACCAGCAACCGTTGCTACTCCATCCATTGCTACCACCACCACCACCGCCGCCGCCGCCACCATTACCATCCAGCTGCAACAACGAAACGTCATACACAAAAGCCTCGAAAGATATTTTAAAATTTCCTGAATGCTTAAGAGTTTTGATTGCTCCTCTCGGCGATATTTTTATATGCTGAAGGTTAAATGACATGGAAATGCTATTTTGTAAATGCTACTATTTTACTACTATAAGCACAAGGCCTATCAGATTGCTGCCAGTGCACAGCTGGTAATTATTTTATCGACCTCGAAAGGACGAACGGCAAAGTCGACCACTGCGGAATTTAAACTTAGAACGTAAAACCAGAAGAAATGCCGCTAAGTATTTTGTCTGGCACAGTAACGATTCTGCTAGTTCCTCACCTTTTTGCTATAAGCAGGTTTGATATTTTGGAGAAGAGGGACCAGTCGACTGGTTCTTATTTTATTGAAGAAAAGAAAAAGGATGAAAGGGAAAGTTGACCTTCGCACTTTTAGAACTCACAACGTAAAGCCGGAAAAAATGCGGCTGAACATTTTGCCCGGCATGCCAACGATTATGCTAGCTTGCCGCCTTTCCGCACTCTACTAACGGTAACCTCTTCCAATAGCACGTATCCACAGAAGTTCAAGTGATGTTGTATGTAGCCCTGCTACAAATGTCAGATAAATCCCTCAAACTACTCCTTGCCGTTTAAACAAAAGAAGACATATATGAGATAATGTATTTCAATAAATTCTAAACAGGACTGGATGGTCACCGCTGGAATGCCATTGATTTTAGACTCGCTTCTTTAAAGTTGGTTTGGCGAGAAACAAGGATGATAGCTAAATTTTTGAGAGGTGAAAATTAGATTGGTTAATATCCTTTCTCTTCTGGAAACCATTTCTATTTCATTTCAGGGATCTTTGAAATGAATTAGTTACAGACGTGGACCGAAACCGTGTCATTTTTGCTGCTCACTGAGAAAAGAATGTATAGCACTGGCCAAGAAAAGCTAAAAAAAAATACAGAAATCCCTGCATAGAATACAAAGAGAGACAGTGTTAGGAAGAAACAGAGAAAAAACGAGAAATTGAAGGAAGCATAGATGAACAAATGAACGAAAGAAAGGAAGACAGAAGGAAAGGGATGAAAAAAGAAGCAAAGCAGAGCAAGCAACCAAACCAGTTCTGTGCAATTGTGTGTACTATATATGTTAAGCCGTTTATCTGCTGCAGACATCATCGTCACACTGGAACTAATGAAGCTCCTCCCATTTCACCATCTCTGTCAACTAATCCATACACAAATCTGGCGTCATGACGATTAAAAAAATTGAAGCATGCAGACGACATCCTTCAAAAACACACACCCTGTCGACATTTACACACGTATAATAACACTTGCATATACGCATACACGTTAGCACATATAATCTCGTTCATACATGGTAGAATGTAAATTTTATTTGACAAGAGAGGTTATATTTGTAGAGGAAGTATATATTACTGCAATTTTACTGGTAGAAATGTTATTGATTCTAAGAAGAGGAGAAGAGAAGAGACACAATTTCACCCTCAAGAATAACTAAACTTATATACTAGAGGAATGAAACTAAATACTGTAAGCCATTAAACTACATCGAAATAACTGGAATTTCTGACACTGCCAGTAGTATAAATAGTACAGCCAGCCGTCAATCAAGTGCGAGTATACCTTAGTAGCATGCAGCAACGTAGTGTGGGTTGCCAGCACTTGAGGCAAGGCATGCATTACAGGGAGGGGGCGTTATTTTTGGCTTTTTTATTTATCATTGGAATTTTATTATTGTTTTCTTTTGAAAATTTAGGCCACTAAGGATTATATGCACAAGGTGACCACACTACACCTCTCACTGGTAGCATGTTGTATGCTTTCAGTAATCGTTTGTAAGTGTCTATGTATTTGGTGAGAAGACATGGACACCCTCTGCTCTTTTGCCCTTCATCGATCGAAACATTCAGCTGGAGGGAAACATTTATACGCTAATTAATACCCACTTGGTACTTATTTGCAACTGTGTAGAATGGAATAACGTGAAAGTGCTTTGTTGAAGGAGACAACGCTGGCCGGTTGAGGAATTGAACCCTCGATCTTATGAACATGAGCTGAACGCCCTAACCGCGACGCCACAATACCTTCCGCATGTAGACTAACTTAACGTTTCTACTATAAACACAACGCCTGTCATTTTGAGGAAGGGGCCGAATCGATGACATCGATCCAAGTGTCTAACTGATAACTATTTTATCACCCGAAAGGAAGGAAGGCAGCCCTGGCCGAATATGAGCTCAGAGCATAACGCCGGACGAAATGTCGCTAAGAATTTTGTCCGGTACATTAAAATTCTGCAGCTTGCCACCTTAATGAACAGTAGCATTGTATGTTCCTCGATGTAGATTCAGTTGCATCTGTCCCCATTTTTCAATTGCTTTAGTTGACCTTTGGTCGACTTGAGCATAGTCCAGTCCATTGTCGACATTAGGACTAGTTTACCTCGCTGGAGATAATTCGATATTTTGATGCCATACTTTTTATAACAGCAACCCATGAATCGTGACTTGCCTGTCCCTGATACTTACTTCATGTGGCTATTTAAGCTTGACTTTCTTTGAAATAACTTTCAACTTTTGAACATGCCGTTCTCAATTCCAAACTAATAAGCTCTTGTTAAATTATTGACGTTTAGGAATAGTGCGATATGAATATTTCCACTCATGTTTGAATAGACAAGTTGGCGTCCCTTTAATATATTAATATATAATGCTGTTGCATCAAGTATCGTAAAACTCACCATATGCAATATTATATCAGACACATCTACGTATACAACTACCTACCACGTATAAAACTGGATTTTCTATATTTCTATTTCTTGACTAGAATTGGCGGATCTTTTCGGTTTGAACGGCAGTTTTTAACATAATTTCTAGGTAACTAGAAAATTTTAAACTTCATATACTGGTAGAATGTGTTTATAAAACATCTTTTTCTCTCGGCTTTATTGAGAAAATTATATCGTTTGTAAGATATTTGTTTTGTTTTTTTCTTCAATTTCTGCAATTTCAACCAATCACTGACGTCTATTGAGGTAAAAAAAAAACCTTCTGTGCCGTATGAATATGTCTCTCGTTTAAGAAACAGATTGTGTTTATTTACATTTGTGAAGAAAAACAGATACCCTTCCTCCACTTCTAACCCTAACCCTAAAACAGATTGAAATGCAATAGATCGATACTAGGGTCATCATTATGGGTGACAATTTCATATGACATCGCTAGAAAAAACTGCCGTTCAAACCGAAAATATCCGAATTGGCCGTAAGTGGACACTTTCTGTTCGGTCATGCACACCTTTATTTCAAGTTGATGGGGGGGGGGTATTTATTTGTTCATGGTTATTTATTTGTATTGCTTACTCTTTTACTTGTTTCAGTCATTTGACTGCGGCCATGCTGGAGCACCGCCTTTAGTCGAACAAATCGACCCCGGGACTTATTCTTTGTAAGCCCAGTACTTATTCTATCGGTCTCTTTTGCCGAACCGCTAAGTGACGGGGACGTAAACACACCAGCATCGGTTGTCAAGCAATGCTAGGGGGAAAAACACAGACACACAAACACATACACACACATACATATATATATATATATATATATATACATATATACGACAGGCTTCTTTCAGTTTCCGTCTACCAAATCCACTCACAAGGCTTCGGTCGGCCCGGGGCTATAGCAGAAGATACTTGCTCAAGGTGCCACGCAGTGGGACTGAACCCGGAACCATGTGGTTGGTTAGCAAGCTACTTACCACACAGCCAAGTTCATTAATTTGTTGCTCAACGTCTCGGATTATGTGAAAGCTATTGTTCTGGGTTGAGGGGATTTGTCTGTCGTCTATCTGGAGTTCATCAAATAAGGACCAGTTAATTACTGCAATCGATAAAATTGACAGTTGTCTTCCATCGAGATTAACAAGGATCATTATTTAATCGAAGATTGATGGGGAGGGTAAACTGGCAGAACTGTTAGCACGCCGGAGAAATTCCTTAGCAGTATTTCGTCCGTCCATACATTCTGATCTCAAATTCCGCCGAGGTCGACTTTGCCCTTCATCCTTTCGGGATCGATAAGATAAATACCGATCAAATATTGGCATTGATGTGATCCTCTAAACCCCTAGTATTCTCATGCAGATCTAGACATGCACATATATACTTAAATACTAAACTTCTGGAAAGATTTGCCAAATTTTACAATTCCATTGATATTTTGAATCTTTAATCTAATTAGTTTCCCCTTTCTGATTTTAAGAAGCCTAGTTCCTCAAGATTGGTTCTTAGGCAGTGTACATATCCCAGTGCCCCAATAATTACAGGTATAAACCCCAACCTATTATCCGAATGAAGTAACTGCAAATTTCTCAGTAGTTCAGCGTTGGTATTTTCCTTTTTACTGTTATTTAGCTTAATGTAAAAATCTGTTGTGCATCTTATTTCCATTAAGTTAGATTCATGTATCACTCATAGTTTCTCGTATAATCACTTCATCTGGTCTATTATGTTTACAGTTTATACAGTTTTTACTGTATGTATGTAGGTATGTATGTATGTATGTATGTATGTCATTATTCAGTTTATTTGAAGATTCCTTGCCAATAGAGAAAGAACCGGTTTCTAACCTAGATCCAAGGCTCCTTTGGAATTTCAACATCAACAATAGGGTGTTTTGTATATATGTATGTGTGTGCGGATTTGTATGTTTTATGAAGTGTATTCTCATTCACATAGTTGCATATTTAGACATGCTCATATATGTTTAAATGATAAACTTCTGGAAAGCTTTATAGGTCTTTACAGTTCCAGTGATGGATTGGATCTGTAGTCTTCGAATTAGCTTTCTCCTTTCTGGTTTTGAGAAGCCTAATTTCTCAAGGTTGGCATTTAAGCAGTGTGTTACATATCCCAGGTCCCGAACTTGTAATAGGATAGAATAAGTGCCGATTTCTCAATAGTTCGGTATAGCTGTTCTCTTTTTCACAGTTCTTCAGCTTTATGTTAACATCTGCTGGGCAAATGAATACACTTACTATTTGCTCCCCTCTTCATCCTGCAACGGTCAATAGAACTCTATGTATGCACACACGCAGAGGAAACACGCGCATGTATGTATGTATGTACGTACGTATGTATGTATGTATGTATTTATGCATGTATGTATATATGCATGTATGTATGTATGTATGTATGTATGTATGTATGTATGTATGTATTCATGCTTGCATGCATGTATGTATATACGTATTTATATATATATATGTATGTGAAAATTAATAGTTATCGCCATACTAATATGGCAGTCTATAAATATAAGACTAAAGCTGTCGCTGATTAGCTCCAAGAGGCCATCGCCTCTAGCTAGCTATATGACACACGAACCTGCGTCCATTACAACCTTCGAACAGGGGAGGTGAAAAGCTTTCAACTTAAATATGATTTACTCAATATTTCAGAGACGTGGACGTAACCCTGATAATTCAGATGTGGTGCAGATATGATGAATGACACTTGCTCAGTAAGATGCGGAATGGAGTGGAGTCTTGAAGCATTTAGCTGCAATGCGAATTGCTTAACTTGCTATAACTAAGTGTTTAGAAAGCTCTGAGATATCCTCTATCCTGGGTTTGCATTTCGTGAGATAGTGGTCTTTATATATCTCAGACTATGAGAGAAATTCAGCCTTATGGCCTGTGGATATCAATGGCTGTCAGCCTAACAAACTTAATAAAGATGTTTCTAACGAATTCAAGCATTAAGCATAAGATATACTGTCATTAACATCACAATAGTTCATTTATTTTATATATTACGATAGCTATTATTACTAATATGCATGTCTCTTATAGGAAGCCAAGTCCTCTAATCATATTCGAGTATACTTAAAATTGTAGTGAAATTATTAGGTTTCGTATTTCTGTTAACAAGTCTTATTAAGTGATTATTTATCGTGAAAAACTGTATTTTAACGGCAACCTTGAAAGATAGATGTTTCAATATAAAAGACCTCCTGATTCCTTTTATCATCATATATCCATAAGTTCTACGCACGTGCTGCAACATCTGGTTTAATCCTCCTCGGGTGTGGCATCCAATATAATCAAAATATTCCTCGGTGAGATAGTGAAATGCATCTCAAATGGACAGAGGCACCACATTTATCTAAGGAATATTGAAGGTAGTTACAAATATACTAGCGCCATCAAACATTTCTATTTCAGTATAGATAGAAGACACTATAGCAAAACATCCTATCATTAAACGAACTACAATGGAATAATGCCAACCTAAATTTTCTTCACTTGATAGCAACTGCTTCAGCACTGAGCTAGTATATTGTGCTAAAGTCAAGTTAGTTGACTGAAGGGAATTTAGTATTAACAGAATGTATTTTTATTGTATGTGACGCATACAATTTACACATATTCTTTAAGACACCCGGCAAAAACAATCCTCTCCCTCACAACATATATGGCAAAAATGCCTCTCCCTCACAACATATATGGCGACTAAAATGTTGAAGCTACCAAAATCTTTAATATATTGTGATCAGCAAATTCTATTTACTGAACCATATTCTCATGCATTTTTCTACTGTGTTTCATCTTATTTATATATTTAAACACCAAACAGCTGTTTTCCCTCTACTTTAAATAATTCTATTATTTCCACGATCCCTATTTCTTTGTATTTATACTTTTTTCATCTTTTTCGCTTTTCTTAATTCGATTAAATTCCATTTCCATTTTCCGAAAATCCAAATACA
>NC_043006.1:103103587-103146087 GCF_006345805.1 Octopus sinensis | reverse complement strand
ATAATAGCGAAAAAATGCATTAAAATGGAAAAACATTATGGTAAATTATTTTTAAAATTGTAGACTCATCGTAGACGCGCGCTAATACCCAGAAGGGCTTCATATGAATCACGACTATAAGATACCCGGTTTTGGTTACACTGCACCGCAAAATGTGGGAGTAGTTAGGAATCTAAATCGTAGGAGACAGACACACAACTTCACTTTTATATATAAAGATTTTCGCATCCAAATTATAGTAGCATCAACTGTATTGTCTTTCTTATCTGATCATGGTTTTTCTAAGTTGGGCTGTTCCTGACACAAAACGTAACATTGAATTGTTGAAAGCAACAGGCTTTTCTATTAAGTAGCTACCCAGAAAGTGATACTCATTTCAGATAAAACCTTACACCGTCAATTGAAAAGTATGTATAACCACCTACGAAACAGGAAAATTAGACATTTTGTGTATGATATGACATACATGAAGAGACAATGTGAAACGACATCACAATGTACATAGGGGAGACATCGCAAAGCCTACGTGAAAGATTTGTAGAACAATAGGGAGAGCAATTAAAGCAGTTTATCACAATGTCTAACTAATATATTATGGCTCAATAAAAATGCTGAAGTAGAAAGTCATTCCAGACAACCAGCTTTACAAGTTAAGCAGACTGTGAAATGTATGATGTAGATCCCATTCATTCACAATTAATATGAAGAATGAATGATTACGATAACTTAGAAATAAAGCAATATAAAAATAATGTTAAAATATATACAAAAACATTTTCTAATTGTCTACACACTGAGACATTTGTTTTGATACTAAATAAAACAATAGTGTTACGTAAACGAAAATGCCATCAATTTGCAAGCATGATACAACAGAAATGTTAAAACAGCAAAAATAAAGCAGATATAAACAGTAGAACAAGCATTGAAAATAGAAAATATACATTCGGGGAGAAAACCAAAGATTGGTTTGGCGGAAAATATTTCGGGAAAATGTTTCAAAAGAAATATATAAATGAACAATAGACAAGCAACAACCGGTATGTTTGTGTGTGTTTGTATATATATATATATGTGTGTGTGTGTGTGTGTGTGTGTGTGTGTGTGTGTGTGTGTGTGTGTGTGCCTTCTTAATTTTGGCTCTTCACAAACGTAACAAATTTGGTTTCGACACACGTTTTCAGATCGAAATTCTTGCAAAACAAATCACACACACACACACACACACACACACACACACACACACAAACACACACAGACACATATATATATATACACACACATATAAATGATTGGAATATTCATCTATGCGGGGGAATACAAAAAGATATTTTAATACAGATACAAAACTAATTGATGAATGAAGATTTGCTTATCAGCCAGACAGCTTAGGATCTGTAATATCTCAAATCAATTTGCAGCCGTGTATAGGTGTGTATGTGGGCATAACTCTGTGCGTGTATGTGCGCGTGCGTGCTTTTGTGTTTGTCAGTGTGTGTGAGTATGTACGTGTGCGAGCTTGTGTGTGTGTTGCGTTGAATAAGTGGGCTATAGGAAAGGTGAAAACAGAGTTTACGTTTACGATATTGTTAAGCTATGTTTGATAGTTCGATTAACATAAGTGAATATTCCGGTTCTTTGCTAAAGTATAAAGTAATATGAAACACAATTTATTAAATTCTCGTTTATTTATGGCACGTTATGTGATTCGAGATGTGCATCCAACTGTTATGTCTTTCTCGAGAATTTGGTTCCAGCTATGTGGACAAGCGGTTCGGCAATCTGAAAATACGGTCGAGTGACTAATGTACCAAGAAAGACAGACATTAATATAGCTATTTTCTAGGCATTTTTTTGAAATATATATTTGTTTCTGAAATTGTTAGGCGAGTAGCGTACGAAACTAAAAATTATGATGCCATATATATAATTGAGTTTGTATGTATGCATATATATATATATATTTATATATATATATATATATATATATAGATGTGTGTGTGTGCATATGGGGGGGACGCGTATTCACACACACAAACACACTCACATATCTCTCTATATATAAAACTGAGAATGTGTGTCTGTCTGTCTGTCTGTGTGTTTCCCTAAAACTTGAGAACTACACCACCAATTTCATTCAAATTTTACACATGTCTTACTTAGGGTCCGGGGAGTGTCATCGGCAAAAAAAGTTTTAACTTTTTGCCTAGGGCGAGCCCACAGCAATATTATATCTTCTCCACTACGATTCCCTAAAACCTGAGAACTACACAACCAATTTCATTCAAATTTTACACATGCCTTACTTAGGGTCCATGTCGTTTCATGGGCAAAATATGTTCAACTTCTTGCCTAGAGCGAGCCCATAGCAATATCATATCTTCTCCACCATTTCAGTATTACGTGTCGTGTTAAAAGTGAAAGAAAAACATTTCTCTATTTTATGTCAGATGCTTTCACTTTAACAATAAAAATAATATATGTAGTAAGTAATAATTAAAATCAAACTAAAGTATAATATAATCGTAACATAACAAAAGTAAAAATAGCAATTGGTATAAAGTTGCATCAATGACTTGAACTTGAATAAGTGGTTTCACATGAATGGGAATAAATTAAAAATAAAATTAGCGTGCAGAAATGGAATAGTCCAGATGGAGCTGTGCTTTTACATTAGATTATCTGCTAATTAGCTAACATTAAGTATCTATATGAAGTTTGACTGTATGTAATATCTGTTTTCTCGAACAGCCGCTCCTGTTGGTTTATTTCTTATACATAAAGGACTAAAGCTTCAACTGCTTACTACTTTCTGACTCATTGTAAGGTTTGTTGTTGTTATTATTATTACTGTTTAACTATTGTTATCACGTTTGTTGGTTCCTCGTAAAGGAAACATTGTTGTGTTGCATTTGTTAAATCATTGTAAACTGTAACCCTCCCCCTTTGGGAGAAGGAGCTTTGGTTATTGTTTAAAAATTGAATTGTGTCCGTTTCGGGAAATTGATAATATTTTCACCGTTTACACGGAAGCATTTTTGTTAGAATGCGTTCGATAGAAGAAAGTTCAAAAGTGAATTTCGCTGTAGCCGTCGACGGGCGCGAACTCATTGAAATTAAAATGGAAGAAATACGGATTGATCACCAAACGAAATTTAAAAATTAAATTAAAGAAAAGACTATTGTCTATAAAGTATACAATGTAGAAAAAAAAAGATTTGAACACCTGGAGGAAAGCACCATCGAAAAGTGTCTTGGTGCGACTATGAAAGATATCTAACCAGAGGCGGTAAATTCGCCACAATAGAAGCAAGGTTCGAGTCAACGGAGCGTGCAAGGGAGTACTCGACTCGAAACTTGCAAAGCGGAAATATTTTATTTTTACCTTTATATCTGGTACGTAGGACGTCCCGGATAAAAAATTAATATGTCCCCTCCAGAAGTAGAGGTAGACTGGATTGTAGCCACACTTCTATACAAGAGGGAGGACAAGATACAATTGATCGAAATTGCAAGAGACGGGCCTACAATTCCAGTCTGTTATATATTTTGAGTATTGTTATCTAAGATTACTTACTGTAACCCACCAGTATGTGTGAAGTCGGCACGTAAGGGCCGGCAGTAGGCGTCTAAAGCACTAAACAAAAGAATACTAAAACTCCATGAAGACCGAGTCACCGCGTCTTCTGAACCACCAACTAGGTAAATGACCCATTTCCTTCGCATCTCTTTACTTTTCAACCTGCAATTTGATCTTAAGAGTGGGTAGCATAAGTGAACATGATCTGGGGTCGTCCTGGAAACTGGGTTGCCTGCTCAGATCGGCATGTTTGGACGTGATAGGGCGCATGCTCACATTCATAAGAGTCGTTTCGATGGATTTCGGTGGTAGAATCGCAAAGACGCAACAAAGCGGCTCTTGACTCGGAGTCTGGTATTCTGCGAACCGCCAATAACAGGTGACGATATGCGAGAAGCGATGATGCGTTGTACAGTGGGGAAGTTGCCGGGGCTGAATTTACCCCAAAAGCTTTATCGTCATATGCCAGATTTGTTGGAGGAACTCTTGGCAGGTGTCTACCGCAACTGGAAGCAGAACGCTAGGTTTTACAATCGTTCCAAAAGAATAGTGGTGCTACTAAGAAAGGACCCAAACAGAGGGATGAATTTTCATAATTTCATGCCTTTAACTCTTCTAAATGTAGAGTTAATGATGTTGGCCAATGTATAAGCAATGAGATTGGCAGTTGTCGTCGATGCTCTGTAAGTGAGGCACAGGCGTACACCGTACCTAACAGATCTATCTCTTCCTTTGTCTCTCTGTGTGCGCCCGCGCGTGTGTGCGTGTGTGCATGCGTGCATGCGTGCCTCTGTGTGTGTGTATGTATGTGTATATGCACGTGCGTGCGTGTGCGTGTGAAGATACATAGACTAATGGTAGGTGTATAAAACTTGCGATACTAAGCCTATGTGTATGATTTATTGACCGAAAGATGAGATGTTTTCTGGTGCAACAACTTCATGTCCCCTTGTTTCATTTTCTTTTTCTGTGTATGCCAAGCCCACAAGCAGTAGATATCATGGTTAATCCATGACCAGATCTGCAGATTCATGATCTGAAGCATTGCCTTCTGCCGGATTATTTACGGGATAATCTAATGGGATCCTGCTCTCCTAAGCTTAACTTTGAGGCACAACACCTGTTTCATCTGTTAGGTAGGGGAACTTCTTCACACGATATCCTGGACGGTTCACTGAATGAAGTGTTGTAGATCCGAGACGATGTCTACTGGTGACGATTATTTTGCTCATAAGTCCCATTACTCAATTTTCAAATTGGACTATACAACAATTGGACTATACAACAACAACATCAAAATACACTTGCACAATTAGGATCACATTTCGCCCTTATTCTGAAGCAGCATTTCATATTTGCCCCATACACTACTTCTCAAAACTAACCTCCTTTTGTGCATGTGTGAGTGCATTAGCTTAGAGACAAAGTCCCGTTGCATTCTTTATGCGATTATTTGAGTGTACTATTTCAATACTTGCAGTCAACTGCCAGTGTAGACAAAGCAGTACATTTCATGTCACACTTCGATGATGAAACATCTTCGCGGGCGAGGAAGATTGTCTCAATTTGCTCAGTGGATTCCCCATCATCTGACTGTTTCTCAGCTTAACCCAAGTGTTGCCCCTTGCTTGTCATTGACGCAAACTTTACCGAGTTTTCTCTGAGAAGAGACATCACAATTGGTAAAAAAGGGGCCCACCTTATAATCATATCTAACGAATAACCATATTCAAGGAATATCCATATTCAAACAGAACTACACGCAAAAAGTTATGCTCTTTGCTTTGTGGGTTCTAAAGTGAGTCATCTATTATAAAATATTATAACAAGGAAACGAGGCATGACGCAAATATTTTAGCTTCCAATCATTGGTCAATCATAAAGGGGTGTTGCGCGTGTAAGATAAAGCAGGATTATGGCACTAAATACGAGTTTTACTTCCTCTTCCTTACTTTATTCCATCCATCATTCTTGTATATTATTTTTACATGAGAAGTTCATTAATTATGAAGTGGTTAAATATAGTATTGACTGTTTCTTTGTTTTAGTAATTTTCTCAATAAATGTCATTATGTTATCAATAAGGATGAAAAATATTATTTTGATTAAATATATCAATTAAGACCAAAGACGAATTTGTTTCTTTCTTACTTTGAAATGTCTCAGAGGTTTCTTTCCAATATAATATATCTGTGTGCTTGTGTGTGCGTATGTGTGTGTATGTGTGTATGTATGTTTATATATACGTATATATATATATATACACTCACACACACAGATATTTATATATATACTCTCACACAGATATATATATACATATACTCATATATATATATATGCCTGGATATTCATACAAGTGTAGATATATTTTTGAGTGGGTCTTTGTATGTATGAGTGTGTAAGTACGTATGTGGGTGAGAGAGATAGAGTGTGTGTGTGTATCTGTGTGTACGTGTCAAAAAAGAGCAGCAGATATGTTATATAGAAAACATGACTATTTTCGAATTTAATTTCACACTTCTACAACTTTATATAGAGTTACACACACACACAAAAGAATAACAATAGTAGTTGTGTTAATAGGAAAATACTAACAAAAACGTCAACACTTAGTTACATCACACGTAAAATAAGTAACAAAATCTATCAGGACTTAACCAAGGCGTAATTCTTAAACCAGGGTTTCAGCTATTTATTAGTTATAACAGTATACCCATGATGGTTCGCGGCCTACTGCTAAGCGCGTAAACACCGCGTCATAACTGTCGTCTTTATGAAGTTGGCGGAAAGACGTTGAAACATTAATGGACTAATGGACGCACGAATGGTTTGGTCGAAATGAAGCATAAATGTTTTATAAAGAAATATGAAAACATTCTTAATATAAAAGAATAAACAGGAGACATCTTCATGTCCTTAACATGTTTGTGTGTGCAAGTACCAGTTTCTTTTATACATACGCATATATAGAGAGAGATATTATACATACGTATACATACATATACATTTTATGCATGTATGATATATGTAAGTATATATATATATATATATATATATATATATATATATATATATATATATATATATAATACATATATATACATATATACACATATATATGCATATACATATAATATTGTATATACATATATATATATATATATATATATAATATATATATATATATATATCAAGTTAATCCAAACATGAAAACACAAAGAGAAAAGACAACAACGCGAGGACGTGGAACAAGTATAGTATTATTGGACGCTCAGGAAAGAAGGAGGGTTTAACTTTTCGAGCGGAGCTCTTCGTCGGAAACATAGGAGAAGGAAAGAGCCAAAGAAGGGAATACGGAGAAAAAAAATCGCCTACGGTACACACGCGGTCACATTTTGAATGTGACTATATATATGTGTGTGTGTGTGTGTGTGTGTGTGTGTGTGTGTGTGTGTAGACGCTTATAAAGGAAGCACTCAACTATTAGTGCATTCCATCTTAAAGTAGAAGTATTGCAAGTACATAGCATAATTGTTTATTTCCTTTGCCACACCAATTTCTAATAACCACTCTCTACTGGACTAACGCTTCGTCCTGAAGCTTATGTTTATTGAGTTTTAGCACCAGTTTATTAGCATTGCAATGCCTAGGTGAAATATTAATATATAATGTAAATGGTATTTTAAAGCTTTATACAACAGATGCGCGTTTCTGTGGCCCATTGAAATTATTGTGTAATCCAGTTGTCATGTCTCCTCAGAATTATCAGCGTGAAGTATATTATGCCCACTAGCTTATCCAGAGATACGATGGTTATACGGTGTGCGAGCTGTATTTGAGGACATTTAATTTTCAGCATGTTCATCCTTCTATTACTCTTTGCAAACTAATTAGAATGTGGTTATTTATTCATTTTTATTTCGATCTTGATCACCATGGCCGTTAAAATACTATCTCAAATAATAAAAAAATACAAGCATAGGCGCAGGAGTGGCTGTGTGGTAAGTAGCTTGCTAACCAACCACATGG
The DNA here is from genome assembly GCF_006345805.1 of Octopus sinensis. Taxonomy (NCBI): domain Eukaryota; kingdom Metazoa; phylum Mollusca; class Cephalopoda; order Octopoda; family Octopodidae; genus Octopus; species Octopus sinensis. The sequence goes on along the minus strand of NC_043006.1, from coordinate 103,138,478 downwards.
TTCCGGGTTCAGTCCCACTGCGTGGCATCTTGGGCAAGTGTCTTCTGCTATAGCCCCGGGCCGACCAATGCCTTGTGAGTGGATTTGGTAGACGGAAACTGAAAGAAGCCTGTCGTATATATGTATATATATATGTATGTGTGTGTGTTTGTGTGTCTGTGTTTGTCCCCCTAGCATTGCTTGACTACCGATGCTGGTGTGTTTACGTCCCCGTCACTTAGCGGTTCGGCAAAAAGAGACCGATAGATTAAGTACTAAAGGCGGTGCTCCGGCATGGCCACAGTCAAATGACTGAAACAAGTAAAAGAGTAAAAGAGTATAATGTCACTGTAGACATATGTCCGGAATATAGCGATTTAGAAATTCCCAACAATCTAAATCTTTTGTACGCTAAGTTGAGATAGAAACGGAAACCTTTGCTAGGAATATTTCAACTGCATCAAAGAAATAAAAAAGTCTGTCTAAATTTCCAGACACTGTAAAGAGACGGCAATTCACTTAAGGGGTTCAAATACTATACATGGCAGCACTTAAGGGGTTCAAATACTATACATGGCAGCCGATGGAGTTATGATTAAGAGCAATTAATTACTTAATTGTGTTTTGCATATTCAGTCTATAGAACATCGAATAATTGCCAGAAGGTTCGAAAATCAAAAGCAGAAGAGAAAGAAGGAAGGTTTTAGACGATGTAATGACTAAAAGAGGCAGAGCATCCTAGGACCCTGCTTCCAATGTAAGACAAAGAAATTGTTTATAGTGTGTAACTGTATAAGTTAAATATTATTGCTCCTTGATCCACGATTAAGATTTGTAATTTGATAGTGGCTTATTTAAAAAGAACATAAATCTCTCCCTCTCCTTTTTTCACTCTCTCTCATACACATCTACATACACACGTATATATATACGTATATGCATACATACCTATACACATATATACCTATATATATTTATATATGTATATATTATTTATATATACACACACACATATAAAATATACACATATATATTGTTGTATTTCGGGATGGTCATTTTTCTTTTGCCAAACAAACACACACACACTATATTAGTTCTTCACTTGTTTATTACTGTTATTTTAACTCATGTCCATTGTCCGGAAATCTTTTGTCACACATCTGTGACCTCTTCAACGGCACTTTTCGTTTTCGTGCGTGCTCTCGTTCCACTTACTCCATTCTGACGGACAATGGACATGAGTTATAGATAAGAACAATAATAAACGAGTGAAGAACACCTATTATAGTGCGTGTGTTTATTTGACATAAAAGAGAAAAAAATGATCATCCCGAAATACAACAATATTTGTTTCAACAAACGATGTCACATCAGGAATCTTGAATCTTGCAACACAAATTCACACACACACACACACACACACACACACACACAGAGTATATTTGATGATTTTGTGGAAGCACGGAATATGAACCTTTTTTTATGTGTAGCTTGCATTAAAAATATTTTTTATACGTCTGGCACAGAAGTTTTATACCTGTAAGTTAAGCAATCGGTAAATGAAAGTCGGGATGGTGATGTTTAAGATAGCGCAATGCTATTCTTTTTCAATCAGCTACTTAACAAATCTCTCTATATATAAAGCTGAAGTTGTCTGTGTATGGCAGAATCGGTAGCCTTCAACTAACACTATCTCTTCCGAGGCCCTGCGGCAAAGTTGACCAAAATTGAGAGTATGATAGAAGCAGGCTTGCTCTACCTTCCGTAGAAGAAAAAAATTCAAATTGGACCATGTTAACAACAAACATTTTTAACATCAAAAAGGTGCTTTTTTTCTATGAAAATCCCTATTTTTTACGATATTTTGACTGCTATGTCGCCATTTTTCGGAGCATTTCAGCCAGAAAAATGTTCACTTAAAGAGAATAACAAGCTACATAATGCAAAATTTTTACTTTTCAAAAATTCTAATTCTAAGGGGTCGAAAAGAAAAGAAGCCCGAGCAACGCTAGGCTATACTGCTAGTCCTTGATATTGTAGCAGCATAGTTTATTAACTATTTATTTATTGGAGAATTGACTATAGATTATTCTGCTTTTCTTGTTGATAAAATTCTAAAAAACTTGAAAGAGAGAGAGAGAGAGATGACTGATTTATATAAGCAAACTTTTCATTCATTGGGCTTTCTGCGAGTCTTATTTAGTTCTTTTTAAGTCGTGTTCAACTTCAAGGATTTCAACAATAGTTAAGTTAATGGCTATACCAATTTATCGTTCGGAAATGCCAAACTTTTGAATAAAATCCTGCTTGTCAAGAATGTCATCATTTGCCATTAAACGTTATTCGAAAAAACATAGCAGCCATAGAGATAGAGCTCAAGTAAGCTCCATTATTCTACCTTCATGTATTGATTCCAACAGACTAGAAGCAACATTTTGCACAACAATTGGGTGGGTTGCATTGTAGTGTCGTGAATTTCATTGGTTACTGCAATTGTGGGGTCCCTGTGTCTGTGAAGTTGGTTGAAGGGTTTGCTATGTCGGTTTTTTTTTTTATTGAAATGCTTGTTAGCGTAGCCTGTGTGTGTTTTTATGTCTATTGACAAACATGTGTCTTTATGTACTTCTGAGTGACAACAGTTTCAACTGCTTTATGTGTCTAAGTGCATCAATATTGAGTGCATTTTGAAACACACGTACTTGCATTTGAACAACTCTATATAAGTGCGTGCGTCTGTGTACTTAATGTACTGCATTTGTGTCAGTTTGTATATATTCGAACCTAGAAATTACAGTAAGTAGTACCAAAAAATATTCAATTTTTTAAAAAGTATTATCGAACTCTAACAACGGATGTTCCAAGATGACATCGAATGACAGAATCGTATTCATAGGCAATAATTCAAATCACCCACATTCTCTTCTCAGAAACTTACACATTAATTTGGGCAAATGAATTTCAGTAATGTTCAATGATGGAATGGTGTTCACTAGAGTAAAAATGTGAAAATATAATGCACTGGATCCTAGCAGTTTCAAAGAAGCCTATGAAATGTAATAAATATAATCATATATGAAGACACGTAAATGAAATACCAACGGCGTTTAATTATGCTACTTTGGTAAGGGTAAAAACTCTGATACATAAAACCGCCACTCATCTTGTTCTGTGATTTTAGAGCAGGTAGGCCTTTGAGTGGAACCCATAAGAAACTTTTCTCTCCAACTTTTCTAACGATATACATCCATTGATAATAATTTTGTGTAAGAAATAATATCTTTTGTCAAAACTAATTGAAAATTAAATATAAAGGTTCTTTAACTTTGTTTAACCCAGAAGAGAGTCTCTCTTCTTCAAAGGTAAATCACTAACAATGATACATCATGTGCTTGAAACGCTCTGTTGCTTTTCAAAGATTATCCACGGAAATTGGCAGTAAGAGCCACGGCGAGATGAACAGGAAAAATGTAGATCATAAGTGATCCCTACGGGTAGCATAATACGAAAGAGCACCCGTGAATCTTGATCTGCACCAGAGAAGACTAAATCAAAACGGACTTGCGAGACATGTTGGTGATGAAATTGTTAACTGTTGCTATGCAAAGAACGTTTTTGCAAGACAGAATTGCTCAGGGAATATTTTATCTGTATTTAAAAAATTCCTATAACTTTTCTCTGTTGCTAACTATTTAGGATGAGCATAAAAAAAATAGTTAACGATTTTGTATGAGCAAAGAGAAAAAGTAAAAAATGATTTACGTCTTCTTAAGCTATGAACTATCTTCAATCCTTTGTCTTCTCTATCTTTTAAGAAACTTCGTAGCTTAATTTGTAACTTGGGTTATGCCGCGCCGACAATCCCGAAGTAAAATGAAAGTAAAAAGAAAAAAAAAGAAAAATAGGAACTTCATTTGGTCTAAGAAAGAAATTTTCAAAAGATTGAAATTGAAAATTAAATATACATGCTCTTCAGCTTTGTTTAAGCGAGAAATGATGCTGTCTCCTTTAATGGCGAATCACAACCAGAGGCAAACCACGTGTTTTAAATAAATAATTTAACTCTCCAGAATGAAACCAACAATAGGATAGAATGATGTAATTTCCTCACTTAAAGAATAAACCTGCACAGTAGCAATTGCCTAAATATATTCTGTTACATACAGAGTTGTTGTCAAATCTAATATTAACCAAATGGGTATTGATTATATAGGAGGGACTGCTAGCTAATTTAAAAAGAGATATTATGAACATGATTACACATTTAAATATTTCGAAGAACATTGTGCATGACATTTGGAAGGAATATCTCTTATCCTATTTGAAATAACAGTAAAGCCCATATTATTGAATGTTGGCCTTCGATAAAGTAGGTTGCAATGGAATATATTTTTCATCATTATCGCCAAGATACGCAATCCATTCTGAAAGACGAAACTAAAGCTAAGCCGCAGGGATATATATATATATATATATATATATATATATATATAGAGAGAGAGAGAGAGAGAGAGAGAGAGAGAGACAGAGACAGAGAGAGAGAAATGGTGAAATATCGTTGAAATACCGAAATTAATTAATTTGGAATAATTATCAATTACACCAAGTAAATTTCGGCATGTAAAAGCCTCATTCGAGGAAAATTTAAGTAATACTGAGCAATTAAGGGTTTAGCAACGAATTGCCTTACCACACACCGAATTTAGAAATAGCAGTCAAAGAGATATAGCTATTCCTTCTACTAAAAGGGAGATCTCAGTAAAAACACAGCACTTTCAAGTGCTGTGTTTTTACTGAGATCTCCCTTTTAGTAGAAGGAATAGCTATATCTCTTTGACTGCTATTTCTAAATTCGGTGTGTGGTAAGGCAATTCGTTGCTAAACCCTTAATTGCTTAGTATATATATATATATATATATATATATATGTATGTATGTATGTACGTATATATAGATATATATATATATTATATAATTAGGGCTTAGTAAAATAAATTACTTTGCCACATACTGAACTTTCTAGAAATAGCAGCCAAAAAAGTATTTTAGCTATTTCCACTACTTAAAGAAAATTTCTCTCAGATAATGTTTACTCAAAATAACTCACGAAGGTATGGAGGTAAAAACAGAAAAATATCACAAGTACAAAGATTATTTGAGAACGTTAACGTTTCTAGTTTAGCCAAATAAACTCAGCATTTCTTTCGTCAGCTCTATAATTGTTGATATATATATATATATATATATATATATATATATATATATATATATATATATATTATATATATATATATGTATATACATATACGAATACATACATTGATATGTTTGTGTATACATATATATTATAACCTTACGTATGCATCGTCGTGTCATAGCAGCAAATGGTTCTTACGGTATTTGTATATAGTCATAGATCAGCTTTTCAGTTCGTCCCCAGTTTGATTCGGGTACGTGATTTTGATAAGCCAGAGAAATGGTGAAATATCGTTATCGATCGCTCCTAAATGGGACTGGGGGCTAGTTGACTCGCTTATCTATGAAATTCAGATGTTTTAACATCCACTGGTATGAAGAAATTATCCCCAATGCGCTATATTGCATCGGAGTAGCGAACAAGCAAAACACACTGAATATGTGCGGTCGGTAATACATATATATAATATATATATATATATATATATATATATATATATATATATATATATGTGTGTGTGTGTGTGTGGTGTGTGTGTGTGTGTGTGTACCACTCTGTTATCATTATTAGGAATCACACTTTATACATTAATACCATATATAACCATTAATTCAATCTGGTTCTCAACATACTAGATTTTAATTTACAGTTGTTAATAACGTTTTTCTTCTCTTTCAAAGCTAAATAACAATCTAATATTTAAAAAATGAGTTAATTTATCACAACCTACGATATTATTCATCAATTTTCTTAAGTGTTACGTAACAGTCTCCTTCAGAAAACGTCTAGAAGCGCTGTTAATCTATTCAATTATCGTTCACCACAACGATAAAATATTTTTTATTAGTATTATTATTTTTATACTATATAATACTATACTTATAACTCCTCAGCTCAAATTAACACCCCCACCCCTTCGATGTTACCTAACATTATCATAAAACCGGAGTTACACACTTAGGCAACTAATTTATATATTTTATGCAATATCGATTTTTGTAACCATGCTTTCACTCATTATAATACTGACTCTATTTCGTAAAATATAATTATCTGTACAATACGACATTGCGCAATGAATAGCACACATAAATAATAGGAACTACGAAAGGCTTATTGTAAAATGCATTTCATTGTAAAATGTACCTTTGCATGCTGAGTACAATACGCATATTTAATAGCATATATTATCTCTTGTGAAGGCGCATGGCTCAGTGGTTAGAGCGTCGAGCTTACGATCGTGAGGTTGTGACCTCGAATCCCGGACCGGGCTGCGTGTTGTGTTCTTGAGCAAGACACTTTAGTTCACGTTGCTCCAGTTCACTCAGCTGTAGAAATGAGTTGCGACATTACATGTGCCAAGCTGTATCGGCCCCTTTGCCTTTCCCTTGGATAACATCAGTGGTAGGGAGAGGGGAGGCCGGTATACATGGGCGACTGCTGGTCTTCCATAAAAAAACCCTGCCCAGACTTGTGCCTGGGAGGATAACTTTCTAGGTGCAGCCCCATGGTCTCTGTCGTGACCGAGGGGGGTCTCAGATTATCTCTTAAAATTTTAAATGAAAATTATTATTTTATCTGGATATTTTTACACATATACTAAGCATTTATGCTTATACTTGTAATAAAATACTGATTAGTTTTAAAAAGAAAGAAATAGTATTATGCATGGTTACAACCGACTAGAATCTTTAAGAACATCTTAAGTAAACAAACAAATACATATGTGAATTCTATGAATCATTTCCCTTATAATTCCTTAATTTCAATTTCAAACTTATTGCACCAAATATTATAAAGCATTGATTATCTCATAATAACTGCGACCACAAGGGAAAGTGTACGATTCGACTTAATCATTTCACACTTAGCGAAAGTATGAAATGGGTTTCGATCTGTTTCTATGTTGATTCTCTCCGTTGTTCGAATCAACTGAACTACTTACTGAATGAATTAGCGTGTAAGTGGTTGAATATTCCAGACATGCGTAATCCTCATGAAGAGGTTATCTGGCCATCTGAAAAACGCTATGAAAAAAGACCGTTATAATTCCGCTACTTATATAAAAGCGCTAATCCAATGACCGCTAATTAAAATAAGGTTAAAAGTTCATAGTAAACACGTAAGCATGCCTACTCATACGCATACACGTGCGTACGTATACGTCACTATGAAAACGTACACATCTTCACTCGCATTTTTCGCCAAATGTATACACATATATATACAAACTCATACACACGCGCACCGTAAATGTTCATACATACGTTTATATACGCACAAGCACAAGAAAAAAACATGATTAAAGGTAACAATACAGAAAAAAAGCAACAAAACAGAAAAAAACATAAGGAAGTATACAAAGCGTAAAACCACGTTCATATACGGACGTGCCCTTATGCACGCACACACACACACACGCCCATATATGTGCGTATAAATTTCCTCTATTTACATAATATTGAGGTCTCTTTCTTTCTTTTGTTATCTTACCGTTTTTACCAATATATATATATATAATATATATATATATATATATATATATATATATATAACTAATACACCTGTTTGTTATTTATACACCTGTCTTCGGGTGAGATTGATTAGGTACACAGTATTATGAAATGTTGGAGTCAGCAGTTGTAACGATAAAAATTAGTTGTTATAACGGTAAGTTGTAGGATGTGAAAGATGAACATTTATTTACCGTTACGTTACATTACCTTGCCTCGGCGAGCAGGTTATGATAAATCCAAAAGCATGCGAAGTAAAGTTTGTGTTTGTGTTCTCTTCATTGTTTAGTAGTAATTACGGAGGGAGATAGAATTATGTTGTAAGGAAATATGATTAGAGCTAGTGGGAGTTGTAGGGTTGTGGGACAATAAACTGACAATAAACTTCATTTCTCCCTCCGAGCAAAGTTCTAGCTGCTGAGCCAGTCCTCGTTCTCACTGAGTTGTCACAGAAGTGACTAAATGGTTGAGTCATCACCAAGTGACTGAACTATCTTTTTGCTTGGGGTTTCTGCTTTTATAACTATCCGGAAGGATAGACATATCATTGAGAACAATGGGCTTCGTTGGTGGTACTGTGATATCTCTATTCTAGCTTTTGGTGAAGTAGAAGAGATTATAAGGGTCAAGTGCTGACGACACTATTTCGGCTTATCTAAGGCAATCTGGCAAATGTAAAACAGCTGTCAGAGAAAAACCATTGTTCCACAGTGAGAAAAGTTCTGTTGAACTGTTAATTTAAATTTGGCTATGATGGATCGAATATACTTCATGCCTGCAATGATTAACTATATATATACAGGGTTCAGAGAATGAACATTCGCCTAAGTTACACAAAAATGAAAATAAAATTGACATCTTATTTTAACAGATATATTTACCAAAACTACATAAATATATCTTGAAATGCTAAATTCATTCGATAACATGCTAAATTTATTCAATAAAATTGCCATTGGCTTCAACCACGGCCTCCAGACTACTTTGGAATCGTCTGCAATTCCTCTGGGCGGGCTACTTGTGTAATTTGGTGAAAGCTGCCATAATCCTTGCTTTCAGTTCATCCTTAGTGTTACAAGGAGTTTCGTTGGTCTCTCGCGCAGCTGCACCCCACACATATTAATCAAGGGGAGTTTCAGTTTGGGGAGTTAGGTGGCCAGATGGTAGGGGTGAAGTGGTTGCAGGAGCTGGCAGAGTCGTTAGCACGCCGAGCGAAATAATTGGTGGTATTTCGTCTGCCATTACGTTCTGAGTTCAAATTCCGCCGATGTCGACTTTGCTTTCATCCTTTTGGGGTCGATAAATTAAGTACCAGTTACGCACAAGGGTCGATGTAATCAACGTAATTCCTTTGTCTATCCTTGTTTGTCCCCTCTATGTTTAGCCCTTTGTGGGTAATAAAGAAGAAATTGTCTGAGAGTGATGATTGGGTTCTCCTGCTTTCGTGGCATGATGCATAGTCCTGTTGCCAGACACAGGTTCTTCCAGCAGCCACCATTTTGAACCAGACCAGCACTATCTCCACCAGACACTTGATGTAGGCCTCCGTATTGAGTCTGAAGCCGTGTGGGAAGATGTATAGAGGTATAATGTCGCCATCACTAGTGACCATTCCAAATATCATGTTGACTGGATGTTGATTTTTATTCCTCTCAGTCAATGTCTTCACAGTGACACCAAAACACACTGAAATATTCGTATTGGATCTTCCGGCATGAATGCCAAGCAGTACAGTATGTCGTCTCCAAATTTCTAGCAGAGTGAATTGCGAAATGGTGTTGTTTTTATCACAGACGGTGTCCAACTGACCCTACTATACTGTGTAGTCGACAAAATAAAAACAAACCATGTGCATGCGCGAAATTGAAAATATAAAACTGCGAGAATTTACCTATTGCACCCTATATATATACCCTATATATATATAATATATATATATATATACCCTATATATATATATAATATATATATATATATATATATATATATATATATATATATATATATAGGGTATATATATATATATATATATATATATATTATATATATATATATATACCCTATATATATATATATATATATATATATATATATATATATATATATATATAGGGTATATATATATATATAATATATATATATATATATACTATTGAACCTTGAGAGGGGCGTTATGCCAGTAATATTAAACACTCTCTGGTTCGGTTGTGCTCGTGTTGTTGTTTCCTTCTCAGTCTTCGTCAATTAATTATTTCATCGCATCGTTGCAATCTCTTCAGTAACACGTCTCTCTACTTCCATTTCTTTTGAACTTATGTTCCAGCGTTGGGATTTGTCCGAACGCTGAGTACTTGAGTCTCTGTATGCCTGTGTGTGTGTGTGTTTACACATATGTGTGTGCATCTGTATGTCTGTGTGTGAGTTTTAAATACCGACTTGTCATCTTTATATATAAAAGAGAGGTTGTGTGTCTGTCTGTCTCCTACGATTTAGATTCCTAACTACTCCCACATTTTGCGGAGCAGTTTAACCAAAACCGGGTATCTTATAGTCGTGATTCATATCGAGCCATTCTGGGTATTAGCGCGCGTCTACGATGAGTCTACGATTTTAAAAATAATTTACCATAAATTTTCCCCATTTTTAATGCATTTTTGGCATATGTAAGGGAAGTAACTCTCTAAAGAACGTAAAAAGCTACAGTGACACCCCCCTCTTTGTGGTTAGCCATATTGAGATGGCTATTATACTTTACATCTCTAAAAATGCTTATATAGTTATTTCCCTTACAAACCCGAGCAACGCCGGGCGATACTGCTAGTTTTTTATATACATAAGATAGCGGTTTTGGTTTTCTCTGTTTTCTTCGTAAACGCACACCTTCATCCAAATAACGTTTCTCTCAAAGACAGTTAAACCGTCTTCTTTGTTTGATAAATGATAAAATAAACTGATGTGTATCTGTGCGTGAGTATGAGCCTGTGCATGCATGCACGTCTGTCCGTGTGTGTATGGGAGGTTATATGTGTACGAGCGTGTGTCTGTGTTTGCGTGTATGTGTGTATGAGCATGTGTCTGTATTAGTGTCTCATTTTGATGTGTGTCTGTGTGTGTGTTCGTGTGTATGTGTGTGTTCGTGTGTATGTGTGTGTTCGTGTGTGCTTGTGTGTACGTGTGTACTTCTGTATGCATGTTTCCGTTTGTGCGTATGCTTATGTGTATGTTTCCGTGTGGACGTGAAGGCATGTATGTGTCCTTGTTTGTCCTTTCATGTGTGTGTGTGTGCGTGTGTGTGGTCATGTTTCGTTTATGAAGACTGATTCTCGTATCTGTCGTTGCGCTGCGTCGTCCAGGTGTCTAGACATGATTTCTATGTTAATCCAGTCGAGCACACCACCATGTTGTTCTTTGAAATGCTGATAGAGCATCGTGTCTTGTCTTTGATCCAAGTAGTCCCTCCAATGTTCATTTATACGCTCAGCCAAACTTCTCGCCGTTTCACCTACGTATGCATTCTTCCGGTATTTACAATCATCATCTATGCAGTTTATTTGGTAAACTACATTTCTGGTTATGCAGTTGATTTTAGGGGTATATTTGTACACTACACAGTTCTCCTTTACACACGTGGTCTTTCTGAAGGGGTATGTTTTGCATATTACTGACCTGATGGATCTCCCAAGTTTTTTCCATGACTTTTATGTTCAACATAGTATCATTCAGGATTTTTCTAATTATATGGGTTAGTTCCCCGTGTGGTGTGGCGTCTACATACATCACCCCTTGGAACTTGTCGGCATTGTTCCACGTGTTCTTTTTGTACGTCTTATAAGCTATTTGTATAGTATTCCAGCGCTTACTACGGTGCCTAGATTGCGTTCCTTTGGCATCCTTATTTACAATCTCTTCAAATTTCTTGCTAGACCCCACTGTACACACGAATGCGTGTATGCGTGCGTGCGTGGTGTGTGTGTGTGTGTGTGTGTGTGTGTGTGTAAAATGAAACCGAAAAGAAGGATAAATGAGGGAGGAGAGGATTGCCAGAAAAGTAGGGAATACTAATTATAATTATTTGTGATTTAAGCTTAAGGACTAGAATTTTGAGAGGAATTAGTAACGGCATTGCATCGCTAGTGCTCTGGACCTGGGCAGAATTTAAGCTGAGAAGGTAGAGATAGATGAAATACCGTTAACGAATTTGCCTGATGCGCACACGAATCTTCTTGGTCACCGCGTCAGTAATGATAGTTCCAAATTGTGACACAAGGCTAGCAATTTCTGGGAAAGTGTGTAAGTCGATTACAGCGACCCCATTATTCAACTAGTATACTTATTTTATATATCCCGAAAGGATTAAGGATCAAGTCGGTCACATCGGAATTGACTTTGCCTTTCATCCTATTGGGGTCGAGAGAATAAGTACCAGCTGAACCCTGCGGTTGATGCTATCGACTTGTCCCCTAACCCAAAATAACTAGCCCTATGCAAAATTTGAAACAATTATTACTATTATTTACTTTTATCACAGGTTTTGTTGGAATTCTTGGAATCTTGCATGCGTAGCAGGCTTACAACCTGCAGCATACGGTACCATGCCAAGCAATCTTTTCAACTATCTAATGCTTTCCTGATTATTCTGGCCGGGCCAAGGAGGTAAGCCTTTTGAAAAAGTTCTATTCTAATTTTCTTGATATTCCTCTTGATGTCTTCTATGATTATTAGTATTATCATTATTATTATTATTATTATTACTTTTTTTTTCTTCTTTCAAATTTGCTTCCATTTCTTGCCGAGTGTCTTCCCGACTCCTAGGGCAAAGAAACTCATAGTATACATTAGTAGGCCATTAAACCAAACTCAATAGTTCCTTCATTTTTTTTTTTTTTAATTTTTAAGTTAAATTAAAATACATGAGCAGCAACAGTTCTCACATCGACAATGCTCTTCTCAATACGTGTGATGTACCAGTTAAGACAATCTTTTGCATTTCTTGCAGGGATGGTAAGCCAGGGATCATTCTCATATAATTTTCGGTTCCCTTCTTGATCATTCCTAGTGCTCCTACGATCACTGGTATTGTAACCGCCTTGAGATGCCACATTTTCTCAATTTCAATGAGTAGGTCTTTATATTTTCTGAGCTTGTCAAACTCTTTCGCTGAGATATTATGATCACAGGGGATGCTCATGTCGATCAATAAGCAAACTTTATTGTTTTGGTCTTTCACAACGATATCTGGTTTATTGGCCTTGATGGTTCGGTCTGTATGTACTGGAAAGTCCCACAGAATGGTTACATTTTCTCCTTCAGTTACAGCCTCAGGGTGGTGATTATACCACTTGTCGGCAGTTTTGATATTGTAATGCCGATTTATTAACCAGTGTAGATATTGGCCAACTCTGTCATGTCTTAATTTATACTCCACTGGAGCTAAGACTTTACATCCAGAGATTAGGTGGTCCACTGTTTCAATCATGTCGTTGCAGAATCGGCATTTTGGGTCTGCTCCATTTTTCATCACATTGGCCTGGTAGTTCCGGGTTAATAGGCTTTGATCTTGAGCAGTCAGGATGAAACCTTCGCTCTCTGCTTTTAGCCCTGAGCTCCGTAGCCACTGATGGATTTGCTTCTGGTCAACATCAGCTTGTTTGCTGCGGGTCACATATTTGCCGTGCAGAGGTTTCTCCTCCCACCTATCAGCCAATTGCTCGTGCGCTTTTTTCGTTGCCATTATTTTCACCTTCTTTGCAACAATAATTGCCGTACTTCCCTCGGGTTGTTCTGTTTGGGTATCCTGCACGAGATCAATAGCAATTTTTTGGCTTTCTTTTATGATAGAATGAAGCTTCTTTCGTCTCTCGTGATTTTCCACGAGCTTTAGCATCCAGTCATTCGATATTTCTAGATATCTGGCCAGTCCAATTGTGGTTGTTTTGTAAGCTAGTTCAAATTGGATCAGGCCTCGACCTCCTTGGGCTCTGGGAAGGTAAAGGCGATCTACGTCTGCCTTTGGGTGGTGCATCCTATTACAACTCAGCAGCTTGCGTATTTTTCTATCTATATTCTTTACTTCACTCATATTCCAGTTCAACATATTGTAGCTATAAGTAACAACTGGAACTGCTAAGGAATTTATAGCTAACACCTTGTTACGTGCATTTAGTTCAGATTTCAGGACTGCACGAACTCCCCTATAACATTCCTTCCTGATCTTCTCTTTCATGCTTGCATGCTGAATACCAGAGCCTTCATTTATCCCTAAATATTTGTATGTTTGTTCTTGGTCAAGCTCTCTTATGACTGTGTCAACATCTAACACGACTGAATTTGTGGTCTTCACTTTCCCTTTCTGGAAAGTGGCCTTGGCACACTTCTCAAGTCCAAACTCCATCCCGATGTCATCGCTGAATGCTTTCACGGTGCGCAATAGGCCTTCAAGTTCATTATTGTCTTTACCATAAAGTTTTAAGTCATCCATATAAAATAGATGGCTTATTTTTTTATTGGCAATTTTATACCCATACCCTGTTCTGTTTAATTCACTTGTAAGGGGTATTAGGGCTATGCAGAATATTAAAGGTCAAAGTGAGTCACCTTGAAAAATTCCACAGTTGATGTTTATATTTTCTGAGGCAAGTACTCCATTAGAGTGGTATAATTGGAGATTCGTATTCCACAACGAGATATTGTGCTTCAGGAAGTTTGAAATCACAGGGGAAATTTTGAAGATGTCCAGCGATCTCAAGATCCATGGATGCGGTATACTGTCGAAGGCCTTTTTATAGTCAATCCATGCGGTGCTGAGATTTCTGCGCTTGTTGTGACAGTTCTCAAGGATCATACGATTGATTAGCAGTTGATCTTTGCATCCGTAAGAGCCTCGGCGGCACCCTTTTTGTTCAATGCGGAAAATATCGTTCTTCTCCATGAATGCATATGTTTTCTCCGCCAGGATAGACAGGTTATAGGCCGATAATTTTTTGGAAGGTTGGTTTCGTTATTCTTTGGGAGTAGGTAAGTAATGCCACTTGCTAACCATTCAGGTGTTTTCTTTGGGTCTCTCATAATTCCATTGAGCAGCTGAACTAGCTTACCGTGTGCGCATGGGAGCGATGCGAGCCAGAAATTCGGCACCCTATCTTTACCGGGGGATTTCCAATTATGGGCCTTCGTGAGTGCCTTTCCTAGGTCTGCTATTGTGATGTTTTCACATGCTTGTTGTAAATTTTGATAGAATCCTTCAGTTTGTATAATCCAGTCTGCATTTATGTTGTACGTCTTCTTGTCACTCCAAATACTTTTCCAAAAGTTTTGAACTTCTTCCATGGGAGGGGGGTCTTTAACGGTTACTTTCTCCTTCCCTGTTTCTCTGTAGAATTTTTTGGCATTGGATGTGAACAGCTTATTTTGCTTGTAAAACTTGTTTCTCTTCTCAAATCTTCGTATTCTTTGGGCTTTTGCTTGGACTTTTTGTTTCAGCGTTTCTTTTATTGATATCTGTTCTTCTCTTGGTGAGGATCCAAATTTTCTCTTCATCTTTCTTCCTGTTCTGGATCTTACATCATTTCCACATATTAGTTCATTTAATATTGATATTTCCCCTCTCATAAATTCAATCTCTTTTTCAATTTTACTTCTCCAGGTTTGATTTCTTCCCAGGTTTGGTTTTCTTTGTTTTTTCGGGGGCATACGGCTGGTTGCAATTGCCCTAGCAGAAGCGTAAATAATTTCATTTAACTCAGTAAAATCAGGTTTAAATTCTCGTATTATTTCATTTGTTACATAGTTGCCAATTTGGATTTGTTTTTTATTTTGGTTTGTATTTGAGAGTTTATGAAGTGGTTCTCTATCATTCATACTTGTATGTCTTACAACTTCAAGTGTATTCAGGATTTTCTGCCTCATTTCTGCCATAGAATCTCTGTGTTCTTCAGCAAATGCGAGATCTTCAGTTACTGTTTTTTCGTTTTCCTGGCTATCTTTAACAGGTACAATAGAATTTCTTGTATCTTCAGGCCTTTGCGTACTTTGGTCAGATGGCAGTCTTTCAATTAAGCCTCGTGGCGGGCTATATTTATGTCATTTTCCGTTGCGTGCTTGATCGCGCTTATTTCACTGTCTGTGAGTCTGTTATTTCTAAGGATATCCCTCCTCACATTTGCTAATTTGTTCTCGGCCAAATAGGGTCTACTGTCTTGATTCCGTGTTATCCATATACTGTAAGAGTTTGCGGTGTGTCTCTCTTGAGATGGCTTACCTAATGCATAGTAATAAGCGTATATTACTTCTTTATACTCTTCTCGGGTCCATTTGTTCCGCTTACATTTTTCTTTCTGTGGTGGTTGTGGTGGTGAACTTGGAGGGCTCGAGTTGGGGGATTTCCCGTTCAAGTGACCATCCATGTCCGTATTCGGAGAAGGGTTTGTGCCAGTTGATGACTTTTTGATCCCAGGCTGGCTCTTCCCTGGGGGACGCGCTTCCAGATTAACAATAGGACAAGCGATTTGGTATACTGATTTAGTTTTCCTTTTAGTTTCCAAAAACATTTTGGTGCTACGATAATGTTATCATTTTTTAGCTTTGGTTGGCTCGTGGGGAGACGGCCATCATTGCCGTTACAATTATAATCGTACCATTATAGCAGCCGTAGTCGGCTTCTTATTGTTATTATCTTCACCATTACCATCACTGTCATCATTATCACCACCATTACCATCATCATTATCATCATCACCATCACCATCACCATCATCATCATCAATGATATTGTTTTATGTGTAGTCACAGCAGTATCTTATTATTGTTATTTTTGTTTTTTTATCCTTATCACCATCACAGTAGTGTCTGTCTGTCTCGTTGGCTGGCTTGGTGGTTGGCTGGCTGACTGTCTTCAATGCCAGAGTTCTTGCCTGTCAAATAATACTTTCATATTTGGTTAACAATAGAGGTGAGGTTTGTGTTGGTTGAACTCTTTGAGTGTGTGTGTGTGTGTAGATAGATAGATTATCAGCACTATTACTATCATTATTATCATCATCACCATCATCACCATCACCACCAGTGATATTTTTTTTTTTTTTTAGGTGGGGTCAAAAAGAGTTCAGATGTTTACTACTATTAGCCTTAAGAAAAATTAAGGAAGAGCTGTTCTGTATTGTTTGTGAATAGAGAAGTTGTGTTCGACCAGAGAGAATCTTAGCATCATCATTTTTTTTTATTCTATGTGCGTTTGTGTTATTGCAATAAAAAGTGTTTGTATATTTCGTGTAAGGTAATATTGTGGAGGTTGAAGTTGACTTTTCTAGAGATGTTTGTATGTCCAGTTAGAAGAACAGGTGTGTTTTTGCAATAAAAAGTATATGTTTACATTTATATTTGAATATTCTGGGAGGAAGCAAAGAAAAGTCAGATTTTCATAGAAAGTTTTAGGGTTTTGTAAGTCCACAAAAAGAAAAGCGTGATGTTTTTAGAGAGAAGAAAAAAAAAGGGGGGTGCTTACAGAGGCAGTTGTGGATATAAAAGACTTTAAAGCCGATCGGATGTATGTTTGAAAGCTGCAGATATGTAAATTTGTAAATTTCTTAACCCACTTTGAAGAGAATTTCAAATACTCACGAGGTATTGTAGATGTTCCAGTCTTTGAGAGTTATTTTTCTCCGTTGCTAAACTGGCCCATATTAGTGTTTCTATGGCTTTCGGCCACCGAACTGTCAGAGCAGTGAGGAACACGTCCAGCCGCTGTCAAGGCTGGTGCTCAACCTTCTTCTTCTTCTTTTTCTTATTATTATTATTATTATTATTATTATTATTATTATTATTATTATTATTATTATTATTATTATTATTATTATTAAAGCGGGGAGATGGCAGAGTCGTTAGCGCGCCGGGCGAAATGCTTAGCGGTATTTCACCTATCACTAAGTTATGAGTTCAAATTCCACTGAGGTCGACATTGCCTTCCATCCTTTCAGGGTCGACAAATTAAGTACAAGTTGAGTATAGGGCCGATGAAATTGACTAGCACTTTTACCCAAAATTTCAGGCCTTGTGCCTACAATACGAAGGCTTATTATAATTAAGGCAGCGAGCTGGCAGAATGGTTAGCGCATGGGGCAAAATGCATTTATTCCGGCTCTGGGCGCAAGGTTAGCCAAGTACATAACTTGTACTTTATTGATCCTGTGTATAGGGTTGTTAGCAATCCCGCGAAGCATTCTGCTAATCCATTACCTGATATAATTATATAATAATTATAATAGGGTTAAAGAGCGATAATAACAGGAATTGTTGTAATGACAAGGATAATGATATTAATACTGATGCTATTAGTACTCCGTTCATCTAAGTGCAAGAGAACGGCATAATTCTAATAAGATTGGCCAGTCGAAAATTTACGAGAATATATGAATTTAGATTAGTGTGGGTCTTGTTTTAAGGTTTTAAATACCACACGAGGGAGGATTTCATTACTAAATCCTTAGATAATTAGGGTTAATCACATTCGCTTTCGGATAGCGTACCTCATGTGTGTTTAGTATGCAGTTAGTGTAGGCGCATGGCTCAGTGGTTAGAGCGTTGACTATACGATCGTGAGGTTGTGAGCTCGAATCCAGGACCGGACTGCGTGTTGTGTTCTTGAGCAAGACACTTTATTTCACGTTGTTCCAGTTCACTCAGCTGTAGAAATGTGTTGCGACCTCAAAGGTGCCAAGCTGTATCGGCCCCTTTGCCTTTCCCTTGGATAACACTGCTGGCGTGTAGAAGGGAGGCCGGTATGCATGGGCGACTGCTGGTCTTCCGTAAACAACTTTGCCCGGGCTTGTGCCTGGGAGGGTAACTTTCTAGGTGCAATCCCCTGGCCAGTCTTGACCGAAGGGGGTCTCAGAGAGTGTATTTAGTATTTGTTCTCTGTAACATTATATCGCAGCTTTCGGTGAGGTATCAGTTGAGGAGTTCGAAAGAGCAAAGTGTAACCAGTCAGTCATCATTGCTCCTTAGTCCGCTCTGACTCGGTATGGCGGCAAGTGTCAAGGCTTCTTTTTATGCGTCAACGAGCCGAAAATGATACTGTGACTAAGGTGTAGACATGGAGGAAGGTTGGTCCCCTAGACATGTTTCACATAAATAAGTCCACTGATGTAGTGATATCACGTGATGTCACGTGAACCAGTCTTCTTACCAAAGGGTTAAATAAGCGTTGTGCAACAGGGGCTAGTTCGGGAGAGTAGGATACTTACTCAGTAAACAATATTGAATCCTTCCGAAGGATCGCCAGTATCTCTAAAACAGGTATGATATACGAATATTGTGGGAATATAAAGATCATTTGGTGGTGGTGGGGGGTAATTTGATATACTCCTGATTTATATATACGTTACCAGTGTCACTAATTGCTTCTATTTATATACTAATCATAGCTAAATCTTACCATTTGAATAGAGTATTCCTCGCTGAGGACGAACAATAAGATAGAACCATGTCTGCTACTTTCACCATTTGGCATTAAGTGCAACATCCCCTTTCATCTGCTTCATCGTTATTTTCAAAATATTTCTATTCCCTTTGGCTAATTGTATTAGAGTTATCTACCATCATAGCAGCTTTTAGATTTTATACGCTATAAGATGATTATTTTTCTACAAATTGCAGTCATAATCTAAATTAATTAAAGCTATTTCCCCTCACTATATTACATATGAGACACATTGTTGTACGCATACACGTAGCCTCCTGGTGAGTTACCGAAGAATAATATCCACCCCATTCGTTCTCTTCCTTCGTCGCTATTTACGAACACGATGTCGTGTTGCAACTGTTGGTATATCTGACGTAATGCTAGACTAGAATTACATAATATGCAACTACTATCACTACTACTAACAAAAGTAGCCAAAACAGCAGAAGCAGCAACTACTGCAGCGACGGTTGTGGTAGTAGAGGCGGTTCTGTTATTTGCCGCTGTAGATGTAATATTAATAGGGGATGGAAACGGTAGGGGATGGCAAGCAATGTTACCCAGTGAATTAATTACGAAGGGAAACAATATACGTGGCTCACACGCATGATTGCATTTAACAACTGGTCTGTGTGTCATGACTGGAACGGAGAACACGTATAATAATCATCCATTAGAACATTTACTACACTTTCTGTAAAAATAATGATGTGACGCGTTAGCAGAGACGTTATAGCGTTAGAACAATTGTCTTGTAATATGTTTGTTTCTTTAAAGAACGATAAGTCATTAATGTCCCAGAGTCGGTGCGAGGCGATTATTAACAATCATAAAATAAGGTGAACTTGTGTTCAGTGAGGTGATGTTAGTATAAGCGTGTCGGGTAAAAAATACATCCATGGTGAAATAACATGATTTATTTCTTATCTTTATAGAAAGTAAAGAAGTTAGCGGCCATGAGTCTTTACAGGGCCTCCCAGAAGACAAAGAAAGAGAGAGAGAGAGAGAGGGGGGTGAGAGATGCTGTAGTGAAAACGGAGGCATTCGCTCGAATGCTTACAAAGATGTTGGTTCTGCTGTACCTACCCAAGATACCCGATGGTGGTGTAAAACTGGATTATAAATGAAAAATTTTTTTTTCATCAACTGACGCTTTTGTCTGTGCAGAGAGCAACCCTTATTTTCTCAAATCCTGATTCTCCTCTTTGGTAATTGATTTTCTCCGATCCTTAAACATTGCAACTTTTGTTCTAGCCAACTCAATTTCTTTCCTGATTGACTTTATTGATCACTAAAAGTTTTTAGCATTTTACTAATTTTCTTTCCTAACTGGTTTCCTCGATCCCTAAAAATTTCTATCTCTGTTATAATGTACTAATTTTTCAGCTAACTGATTATACCTATAATTTTCTTCTAATATAAATAAACATATTTAATCCCCGAAAATTTCTACCCTTGTTCTAATTTTCAAATTATTTCCTTATTTCATATTTTAGTTTCTATTCTTGTTTCTCTATACCGAAAATATGTTCTGAGCACAGTGGCATTTAGAACGAATTATACGTAAAAGAAAATGTTAATTCTCTATCCATGTGGATGTTTAACCCTAAGCCAAGTCTAACCGAGCAAAATAATGGTCAAAAATATTAAACTGCTTTCCTTTCCATATTCTATATATCAGAATGTATATAGCACTACATTATCTGATATTCCCTTCCTTTTGCGGGGCGGTTTGGTGTGACTGGACGACGAAGTGGTTACCTATTTGTAATCATTGGAAGCACTCCGTCGGTTACGACGATGAGGGTTCCAGTTGATCCGAATCAACGTAACAGCCTGCTCGTGAAATTAACGTGTAAGTGGCTGAGCACTCCACAGACACGTGTACCCTTAACGTTGTTCTCGGGGATATTCAGCGTGACACAGAGAGTGACAAGGCCGGCCCTTTGAAATACAGGTACAACAGAAACAGGAAGTAAGAGTGAGAGAAAGTTGTGGTGAAAGAGTACAGCAGGGATCACCACCATCCCCTGCCGGAGTCTCGTGGAGCTTTTAGGTGTTTTCGCTCAATAAACACTCACAACGCCCGGTCCGGGAATCGAAACCACGATCCTATGACCGCGAGTCCGCTGCCCTAACCACTGGGCCATTGCGCCTCCACACCTATTTGTAATAGGGGGAGAGAATGGGTAGAAATGCCTTGCCTAATTGGCTTGTTCTTCTGTCCTATGATTTAAAGTTAGAGAAGAACAATTCTTGCTAAACCTTCCTTTCGTCGTGGATTTCCTCCGCTTTATTTTATATTGCAGCATTTTATTTTCTTTCTTTTTATTTTACTTTATTTTACTTTGTTTTAAATTCCGTGCGTCTTCCTTTATAGAAGTAAATAAAAATGGGACATTTGTAGACAATTTGAAGAGAATGTGCATCATCAAGTTTATGTCTGAAAGCGTGTTTGCACAAGAATATCAATGATGCAAGTAACAACCACAACAACAAAAACAACAAAGTGGGATCCACTTTGTGATTACTCGACATACTTTGAATAACAGCAAAATCTCCCTTAATATCACTCACTACACTTTTAAAACGATCGAAGAAAACATTAGATAATCTATACTGAGAAATATTAAGTGTGAAGAAAATGTTATGGCTTTAAATGAGGGCGAACCTAAGTGTGTTCGATCAGGGTTGATTCAGGCCAAACAACAATAGTTACACGGAATTTCTCTACCATTTTCAGCAACAGATCTTCTGTCACGTGACGTTCTAGAAATAATTCCCAGGTATCTCTTAAATCATGGTCTACTATATTTATTTCGTTATTGCCCACAGGGCGCTAAATATAGAGGGGACAAATAAGGACAGACAAAGGGATTTAGTCGATTACATCGACCCCAGTGCGTAACTGGTACTTATTTAATCGACCCCGAAAGGATGAAAGGCAAAGTCGACAACGGTGGAATTTGAACTCAAAACGTAACGGCAGAAGAAATACCGCTGAGCATTTCGCCCGGCGTGCTAACGATTCTGCCAGCGCGCCGCCCATGGCCTATTATATTAGGATTTGATGAATAGAAGAGTTGTGGGCACCGCCTTACCTCCTGACTAAAACTTTATTTTAAAAAATGAACGAAAGAGACATTGCATAATATATGTAGTCTCAGGTATACTCTGTCTGAAAATATGACTTGGACGCTAAACCAGAACAAGAATTATCATCATTAACACCAATACCGTACGAAGCAACACTGGCCCTCCCATCCACCATTCCTATAGACTCTTACCAATAATAATAACAATAGCCTCATATGAATCAATAAAAGAAATATCGGCACCATAGCTCAATGACAGAACTTCTAAATCGATCTATTAGGTATGATAAGCGAATTACTTCATATTATATCAGGAATAGACCCAATCGTCATGGATGAACTGCTATTGATATCAGCTCTTCGCGATCGGGATTGACCTGGAGTTAAGCAACGGAATCATCATTGCCTTCAGTACCATAATGACTCATTTCTATGCTCCAAAATATTGCCAGGTACTACGACTAACAAAGCTAATTCTACTCGGCCAACAGCTTCATGTACCTCTGCCAGAAATAGAATGCTAATAACCTATCAAAGTAGCTGTATTATTCTGCTTATCATTTCTTGTGTTCGAGAGTTGCTTCTTTAACGAACTTGTCTATGGAAAGATATCAAAGATATAATTGAAAACTTATAACAAAACAAGGATGATTGTTACTCTTTAAGAGACCTTAACTCTAGGATAAAATAGAAAACATAATCGAAATCTTTGGTATAATGGAATGAGGATTATTGCTACACTTTAAATAACCTTGTTTATGGAACGAAATCGGGGATATAATGGAAATCTTTGTCAATATGAATCCTGGACGATTGTTACGTTTTAGAAAATCATGTCTATGGAGCAAACTCAGAAAAATAATCAAAATATTTTCTTTTCATGAAGCCAAAATTATTGTTACACTAAACAATCTTCATGGAACAAAATCAGAGATATAACCAAACTTTTTGACATAATGAAAAGAAGGACGATCGTAACTCTTTGTGGAACTTTAACTATGGAATGAGATCAGAGACATAATCGAAATTTATACTTTGAAGAAATGTGAATGATTGTTGTGTTTAAGGATGATTACCTGGTAACGAAATAAGAATTATAATCGAAATCTTTAGGATAATGAAAAAAGGAAGACAAGTTTAACTGTGGAACAAAATGAGGAATATAATAAATATCTTTGGCATAATTAGACAAGGGCGATTGTTGCACTTTAAACAACCTTAACTATGAAATGCTATCAGAGATATAATCGGAATCTTTAATATAGTGAAACAATGTTATGAAAATTTATAAATTTATGCATTAAATTAGAAGTAGGAATATTTATAAAACGTGGAATTTCCACCATTCCCTCGAGTGTTAATTAATAAATATTCTATGAATACCAATGCGTTGTTTCTAATTAAGAAATATTAATTTCTAACATCGCAGCAATAATGCACTTGACTGCGGAGAGAAGAATCGATTAAGCCAAACACCAATATTTCACTGCCACTTAATTTATTGATCTTGGAGGGTTGAAATATAAAGTTGGATCGAGCAGGATTTGAACTCAGAAACGTAAAGGATCTCAACTCAACACAACAAGGCAAAGTCTTTCGTAGATTGATTCGTCGAAATTGACTTTTTCTTTTATCCTTTGGTGATCGAAAACGATAAATAACTGTAAAGTACAGAGGTCGATATGACTAACTTTTCCTTTCACCACTAAAAGTTGTGCTCCTATACAAAAATCATTCTCCGGTGGGCGATCAGAGAAAACGTTCTCGTGGTATTTATTTCGACTGCCCGCACTTAGACTTCAAATACGACTGAGATCAACTTTACTTTTTCATCATTTCGGGCGCAATAAAATAAAAACCAATCCAAGGTAGCTGATTGGCGGAAGTTCGAGAACGTCAGACCGGAAACCTGGCAGTATTTATTCCTGCTTTTTGTATTCTGAGTTCACACACCGCTGTGGCGTAGTTGGGTTGTAGCATTAATCAGTCAGCCGGCTTACCAACGCCATTGACTAGGATTCGTGAAGATTCTGAAAATATTCTAGGCATTGCCTCCTTTTTTCTAAATAAAAGGTGCAAAGACAAGCAAAAGTAAAACGTTGGTTTGTATAGCATTTAGAATGTGTCTACCGATGAAGTACGACATTCTCTCACAGAAATTTCTCAAACAGACTTGTCTGCTAAAAACAGTTCTATGCTCTTTACAGCTGCATTAAGTGCGTATAATATTTTAAACTGAAGATATTTAAAATGTGGTTCCTAATGCAGGCATAGTAGAATAGTTAAGAACTTCTCTTTGTAGTAAGAATTTGGATTAATTTCCATTGCGTGACATGTTCCTTAAGTATCTTTTACCAGTACTCCAGACCAGCACGATGTTTGTGAATGAAACTCGGTCGGCGGAAACTGTGTGGAAGCCTGACAGATTACTTGTACTTGTAATTCAAAGGACCAGCCTCATCATGCTGTCATGATGATGATTCACCCTGTGAAATACGCTATAAACACATGCATTTCTGATATATTCTGCTACTTTCACGCTAATTCAATGACTAGACTGTTCTGCTGATCTAATAATTGGAATATTTATCATCGAAACTGACGGAGATCCATAAGTATTTTTCTCTCTTTTTCTTAATTTACAGGAATGAACGAAAGACACATTGGATAATATATGTAAATCAATAAAAAACTTACATTAATTTTTTAAATACTTTTAAGTGACTGTAAATAAGATGGCGTTGAGCAGGATGCAATATAAATCACAAGGTCAGCTTTCAACACCGGTTTGTGAATATTATTTAAAATATTCACGAGATAACATTTAGGTATAGATAAGTGGGTGCAAGTTGGCTAAGTTGTAAGAACGCTCAACAGAATTACCTTGCAGTACTTATTCCAGCTGCTTGCTCTTTGAGTTCAAATTTGCCATTTAATATTTCAGAAGTGATATAAGGTTGTAAACAGGCAGAATCGTTAGCAAGTCGGGCATAATGCTTAGAATTCGATTTCCGCCGAGGTCGACTTTGCCTTTCATCCTTTTGGTGTCGCTAAATTAAGAGCCAGTTGAGAGTGGGGTCGATATAATTAACTTAAACCCTCACACGAAATTGCTGGCTTTGTGCCAGAATTGTAACCAATATTTCAGGAGTGATAAAGTACCAATGCCAATAATAATCTTATCTACTATAGGTACAAGGCCTGAAGTTTCTGGGTAGAGGATAATGGAATACATCCACCCTAATATTTGACTAGTACTTTAGTTTTTCAATCCAGAAAGAATGAAGGGTAAGTTTGACCTGGGCGGTATTTCAACTCGAGTCGTAACGAGTCGGAAAAAATGCCACTAAACATTTTGCCCGAGTCGCTAACGATTTCCAAATAATCTTGCAGTTCTCAAAAAAAAAAAAACAGGAAAGAGAAAAATAATAAAGGATTTTAAAAAATTGATAATTCTATGCAATTTTGTACAGATATATCATACATATACGAATCATACATATTCGAAATTAAACTAAGAATAATTACTCAGAATATCACAATTATAAAATAATATGTATTACTGGTAATTACCAAATACTATTTAAAAAAATAATGCCTATTTGGTAATTAATGCGTTATTTCAATGAAATAAAACATCATAGATTGTCCCAGATTTTTGCTGCAGATTTTTACTAACAGCCTGTTTCAATATACGAAATACAACTATAAATAACATATTCCAAAAGATATTTAAGTTATTACATTAAATTACACAGGATATCCTAATTATATGATGTATATTCTAAAATATCGGAATGCTATTGAAAATAATACCTACTTAAATAAATAAATATGACTGTATAATAGCAATCATGGAGAATAAACTTATTGTTATTATAAGTCATGGTTTAATATTATTATCGTTCCGATGTGTAACTTGACCAGAAAAATCTGTTTTCCAATAATAATGTTAGTTATTTTCTTGTGATACCCATTTAAATTATAAAATTAAATTTCTCTCTGTTGATAGATATTTTCACAATGATAATGAATTCGCAATGTATTATATAAATATTTCCAAAGAAAGCGATTATTATGAATGCACAGAAGTAAACATAGATATAAACCACTATTGTATTCATCTAATAATATTCATTTATACAATCAGTTACAATCATTACAATGAGATGGGATTATATAATATTGAATAGTGATATAATACCAGAATTACTGTCAACAATTTCCAATATCAGTTCAAAAAGTAACCGCGGCCGACCAGCGATAGGCAGACAAGCAGTTCCATTCCTATAGCTGATTCCTAGAATTTTTTAATCTAATGAGGCTCTTCGTTCGATATATCGTGAGGTAATAATTGTCGTAGCTTTAAAAGTCTTTATAAGAAAGTGCCTTTGAGCAGTTTCTTCAGGAGAATACGCCACTAATTTTTAGAAACGTTTTTGTTTACTTGAAACAAACGAAAATTTATTCATTATGTTTATCTATCTATATGGTCAGATTCCAGTTTATGTGCTGTAAAATATAATACGCTGCTTCTCTGAAATGTCTGCTGTTACTAAATATCAGCTATAAAAATTCAGTATAATTTTCAGTCTATTTGTCTTTAAAGATAATAACAAAATATGTTACTGCTTAAAGCTCAGAAAGAAATATACAATGTAGTACTATACAAAAACTAGTTAAAGCAAAACAAAACCAGTTAAGTAAAGCAAATAATTCCAGGTACTACATGTCTGAAAAGAGTAGAGTTTAAAATATTTTTCAGTAATTGATCATGTCTCTAATAATATATTTTCACATAAATCTCTATTATTAATAAAGATGACCCGTAAAATCTCAGGATGATATTGTCTGCTATATGTTTACAGACATAACAACTTATGTTAGCTGGCTGAAGCCATAGGAACCAAGTAATATAGTAATATGTTAAAACAGTTAAAGTTTACAGTTCAAATAATAATAATAATAATAATAATAATATAATAATAATAATAATAATAATAATAACATATTTGTACAAGGTATCTAGTTCTAAGAGTTTTATGTAATTATGTGGTTAATGCCTAGAAAATATACAGTAGTATATCATTTAACAATTTAGATTATAATCAATAAAATATCTTATATCAATACACCCAATCTTGCTTGGATATATTAGAGTTGATAGAATCGTTAGAATATATGAATGTCTCACAGAACGTGTTCTGACGCTTTACTTTGTAAGTTCAAATCCCACTCCAGGCAACTTTGCTTTTCGTCCTTACAGAATCGATAAACATATCCAAGGAGCAGATATGGCAGATCTTTAAGAACATCGAGACATATGCCTTTCTATATATATATATATATATATATATATATATATATATATATATATATATATATATATATATATATATACATATACATACATACTTACATATATATATATATATTATATATATATATAATATATATATATATATATATATATATATATGTATGTATGTATGTATGTGTATCTATATATATATATATATATTCCCGATTTTTACGTCCTGAGTTCAAATCTCGCGCAAGCGCATTTGGGTGATAGACTTAAATCCATCCCCTTGTTGAACACCAACAGCTAGCACCATGGGTGCCTTTAATAAAGTCCTCTCTGTTGCAAGCTTTCAAACCACATCTTCGGCTCCCTCCCACAAACTTTGGAATCCCTTTAAGAATTCATGGACACTGCGTTCCTTTCTAACAAAACGATAAAAAGAATAATCCAACCATATGACTTTACTCTATTTTAAATACATTTCTTTCAAAATTTGCTTCCTGACAATCATTAGTTGGCCAGGAATACAGATTTATTCAGAATCGTTCCATTCAATCAATTTCAAATATGGTTTTAGTTGAGTTTCATAAAACTGAACTCAGAACGTAAAGACATACGTTTCTGCCAGCTCGCTTCCTTCAACATCTAAATTATCGTGTAACTTGCAAAACATCACAGTGATACATGTAGCCTCAACGTCATTCGCTGATGGAATCAGCGTAATAAGGATTTGTATTATTGCTACAATTCACTTGGGAAACCTCTATAAAGTTTAGCTGCAGCAGATTTCTCTGACAAGGCATGAGTCCATCCGAGGCTTACAAAAATGATATTTGCCCAAGATAAACATGATCACGCGACTGCACGGGACCACGTGATTGCATGGGACTACATGATTGCGAAGGGACCTCAAAATTGCAAAAGGATCTTTTTAACCATTTGGTCCTACAGCACTTACATGCTTTTATCTGGGTTTGAATTTCAGTTATAGACACCTTTACCAGAAATCTGCAAATACTACGTAAGGTCGTCATTCAATTAAATAATATATCGATACATAGATATTTTTTAGTAATCTTAGGTAATTATTAGGTAAATATAATTGCTTTCGCGATATCCATAATTGTATACGAAATATGAATAAGTTCTAAATACATATATTTAGGTCGCACATCTTAGCATTAAATATTTTTTCTTTTTTTTTACAAATATGATAGGTTATATATAATTCGAGTTCATTGAGTTCGTTAATGATTAATTTCGTAACAATGATTAATTTCATAATAATTTCTATTGTTTTCTTCTATTATAATTATCTATACAAAATTTGAAGCAACAATAGTTATTTCCACAGTTCACACTGTTTGTAATATTTCCATAATTAGGGATTTTTATAAACATTTCACTTAAAGTTTATCCCAATATTTCTTGAAAAACATTTCAATACTTATTAATTGTAATTTTTTCAGTTTTATATAACATCGTCAAATGTTTGTTACAATACGCCACTAATTTTTTTGAAACGTTTTTGTTGAATTGATATATGTAGAATGCAAGAAGATAGTTGTATTATTTGCTTTTCACATTTATATTTCTTTTTTGGTCATTTTGAAGTTTAGATTAATACATGCTTAAATGCAAAAAAACCTCATCGTACACATATAGTAGTGTGTGTGTGAGTGTATGTGCGTGCATGTGGTGTGTGTGTATGTGTGTGCATGAGATGTGTGTGTGTGTGCATATATGAGTGGGATGCACGTATATATACGATCAACGAGACTGGTGATTGTTTGTGTCGGCAGGACTAGTATCACTTAGTTAAATTGATAAATAGAGTACGTTGAACTCATCTCAGTGAAAAGTTGAAGAAATTAGAGTCAAGAAGAAGGAGTAGGGTTGGACACTTATTATATATATATATATATATATATATATATATGTGTGTTTTTCCCGTTTCTACGTCTTATTGTGGTGTCCTGTACTCACGTATAATTATTTATATATGCATGTATATATACATGTAGATGTAGGTACGTACATATATGTTTGTATGTATGCATATATTTTTATTTATCACCTATATATATATATATATACAGCGGGTTTATTTCAGTTGTCTCTACCAAATCCGCTCACAACGTTTGTTTGGCTCGAGGCTATAGTAGAAGACCCTTGACCAAGGGTGCCCACGCAGTGGGACTGAATCCGGAGCCATGTTGTTGGTAAGCAAGCTATTTACCACACAGGCACTTCTGCACATATTTGTAAAACTTTCCATAAGTTTATTATTTAAGTATATATGCCTATGTCTAGATATACAACTATATGCATGTGAATACATGCATAAAGCAAGACATGCAAGTCTGCAGCTGCACTGACCCTAAATAGCGCACATTTACACACATATATGCCAAAATACCCGGATCTTTTCTGTTTGGTTGCCAACGGCTCCAAAAATTATATTTACCCAAAATTTTAAAATTTGGCACAATAGTAGACTTGCGCAAATTAAGTTGCTGGAGTTATTTCATTCTTTCCAGAAAAATGTTTTTAAAAAAGTTATAGAGGTTTAAAGTTTGATTATTTTCACGCAGTCAGGAAACAGGATTTGGATGCCGCCATTTTGTGTGTGACTGCACACTTTGTCGTCAACATCACGAAAATAGCAAGTGATGTCAATATTTGTAAAAAAAAATACCCACGTGTTATGTCTCCGATAATTTTCATTCATGTAAATAACTCTTATTTAGCTGTTATTTTTAGCACACCTCACAACCACCTAAATGCTCACCGACAAAAAGAAACAAACATTAATCAAACAATTTAAATGTTTAATTACAATTTAAATATGTTTAAAAACCACACATTTAACTTTCGGTTTTAATCTTAAAAATATCCTCCTCTATTTTCAGTGTTTCCATACTAGAAGCAAAGTTACTGGAGCCTGCAGACATAATCACACAAAACGCAGAACACAGCGTCAAATTTGTCAGCACGTGCTTCCTCCAATATAATACCCTCCATCAGGCATTTGCCATATTCTGAACGCCTTACTTCCCTGGGCATGGATACATTGAAACTCCGACGTCTGGCAACTGACTTGGCAGACACCCATAAAATTATTAACCATCTGACTAACAATAACTCTGAGCACCTTTTCAAATTCCACCTGTCTGACACCCGTGGACATGTTTACAAAGTCAGAAAACAACACAGCTCCCATGAATTTCGGAAACATTTTTTTCACGCTAAGAGTTGCTGAAGCATGGAACAAACTGCCGACATCAGTTGTTAGTTGTCGGAGCACACTGCATCCTTCAAAACTTCCATGCTTCCTGAGACCCACCACCACTACACCTGATTTCCGCCCACTCACCATACACACGCAAGTATGCATCTGACTCATACACTGTTAGCTTTCCAGACATTTGTACATTACTGCATCTGCTTTATACGCACTTTTGACAAGTTGTGGTGCACCTGAGCACTGTATACAATAATTTCATTATTATTATTATTATTATAAAAGACTTTCCAAAGACTGCTCGGATTCGTTTGTTACTATGGCAACAGGCTCGTTGAGAGACAAAAGAGTTCTCATGTTCCGCTTCTTAATATCGAAATAGCCATGAATATGTCTGTGGATTACGACTGCTAAAATTACCAAAACATTCGAACTTCAGTTACTAATAACTCTTTATTTATTGATTTATTGCGAAAATTACATTCACGTGATTAATTAGCCTATAAAAGTTATCATTATAGTGAATATGAAAACGATTCAAACAGAAAATTGACGCTAGCAGCCGCTGGCAACCAAACAGAAGAGGTTCAAGTACCTTGTTAATGAAGGAGAATTGGACATAGGTTAGAAACCGACTATTTCTCTATTGGCAAGAAATCTTGAAATAAACTGAATAGTGACACACAGACATACACACACACATATATACATACATACATATTTGCAACATATATACATACATACAGTAGACATATATTCAATTTCAATAAATAACACAAAGATCAGGGTTGTATTTAACAAATTTTGGGGGTGTATCCCCCCTTAGCGAAATCAAATCTAGTAACCTTATCGTACATATTAACCAGAATATGAAATTCAAAAAATATTATTTGTTTGCTTTTAATTCAACTATATTAATATCTTCAACACTTGAGATGTAACCACATATATTTTCATAACGTCGTTATCGCTCTCCTCCCCATGAATTAGACATTTCTGATCAGGTTTTCATTAATTCTGTTATTTTATTCTGAAATATTCTGGAATTAATTTAAAATTTTATGTTTCCCTGTTAGTTTTGTGCTTAAATTTGATTACAAATGACAAAAAAATTGCATAGCATTCTCACAAAAACTACGCCTTCTTAGCAATTTTCCTACAAATTAAATTCGAATCTATCCATAGGAAATATATCTTTGAAAGGACTGTTGGTGATTTTAACACTTATTGCCTAAAGCGAACAATTTTCCCGACGGCAAACAGTGAATATTTGTCTTTGTACAGGTCATGTATGTCACAAACGTTTAAACTGATCTAAATGGTTGTTTACTCACTGCATAGCTTTAAAGTGACTACTACCATCTCCGATACTATATTTAATCAAAAAACTGCTACATATATATTGATATGATTACATTTTCTAACTATTATTGTGAACTATTGCAAAGGGGTGCTTAATGTATTAATTTTCTTTTCTGCTTTTTGTCTTTTTTTTAATCATTTTTGTTCATTAAATCGAGTCGTTCAGATTTCCGCCATACTTCACTGATAAAGAACCCATGTGGGGCTCACTTGCTTTCTTAATTTTTATATTTTAGTTGAACAAGTAATTAACTTAACAAGCATCTAGAAGTACGTGTCTATATCAGCATTTTATATACAGGTCATTGACCTAGCTTTCATATTTCAACTAAGTTTTGAATATGTTCTTCGAAAATGATTATAGAATTAAATAGTATAATATAGCATTAGGTTTTTCATGTAGTGTACTTCTTATATTTATTTCTTAATTGCCCACAGGGTGCTAAACATAGAGGGGACAAACAAGGACAGACAAACGTATTAAGTCGATTACGTCGACCCCAGTTTAGTCCCTTGTGGGTAATAAAGAAATAAGTATTTCGTCCGTCTTTACCACTGAGGTCGACTTTGAATTTCATTCTGTTAGGGGACGATAGCATAAGTACCAGTCGCAAAATGAGGTCGATATAAATCACTCAACCCCTACCCCGAACTATCTGACCTAGTGCCATAATTTGAAACCAGTATGTTTATTATCAATTAGGGTAAGAAGAATTGACGAACTTTCGATAAGGAAACGCTCCATTTTACATTTACTTATGAAATATAATTCATAACGACTATTTCTGATGAATTTCAAGTCCCTCTTGTGGCCTCAATGGCAAATATATCTAACAGTCACTTAATACATTAATTCACAGAATACAGGGTCCTGTAGGAGTCACTGTTTCTTGTACAAGTATCCAATTTTGAATTCAATCTGTTACTAGAAACTCGAATCTAATGACTAATTAAGTGTCTAATATATATATATATATATATATAATATATATATATATATATAATATATATATATATATATATATATATATATACATATACATACATATATATGCATACATACTTACATATATATATATTTCTTTACTACCCACAAGGGGCTAAACATAGAGGGGACAAACAAGGACAGACATAGGTATTAAGTCGATTACATCGACCCCAGTGCGTAACTGGTACTTAATTTATCGACCCCGAAAGGATGAACGGCAAAGTCAACCTCGGCGGAATTTGAACTCAGAACGTAGCGGCAGACGAAATACGACTACGCATTTCGCCCGGTGTGCTAACGTTTCTGCCAGCTCGCCGCCTTGCATATTTCTTTACTACCCACAAGGGGCTAAACACAGAGGGGACAAACAAGGACAGACAAAGGGATTAAGTCGACTACATCGACCCCAGTGCGTAACTGGTACTTAATTTATCGACCCCGAAAGGATGAAAGGCAAAGTCGACCTCGGCGGAATTTGAACTCGGAACGTAACGACAGACGAATTTCGCCCGGCGTGCTAACGTTTCTACCAGCTCGCCGCCTTTTAAAAATGTGTTTGTACCTAAATGTGTGTGTGCGTGTACAATTTGAAAAAGAATATAACTTTAAATGTTTATATATATATAGGAGTAGCTGTATGATAATTAGCTTGCTTACAAACCATATGGTCCCGGGTTCAGTCCCACTGCGTGGCACCTTGGACAAGTGTCTTCTACTATAACCTCGGGCCGACCAAAGCCTTGTGAGTGGTTTTGGTAGGCAGAAACTGGAAGAAGCCCGTCGTATATATATATATATATATACATAATTTACTCCGAAACAAAAAATTGTCGATAACCATTAAATTTATGCGTCTCAAAACAAACCGATAGAAATCTCTAAAAAATTCGTTATTACCGTATTGGTCCAATTTCGGAGTTAATTCACAAGAAATTTTCCCCTCTTCAGCGGCAAATACGCGAGATATAAATGAAATACTTACTCATACCCATAGAAGAATACGGTAATAACGAATTTTTTAGAGATTTCTATCGGTTTGTTTCGGGACGCATAAATTTAATGGTTATCAACAAATTTTTGTTTCGGCGTATCTGGCATTAGAATTTTTCTTCTGCCCTTATCTTGGAAATTATGTATAAATTTTACCTTTAAAGGCATTTATGATATGGTGGCCATTGATAAAAAATTTTTTTGCAGATAAAATTTCATCCTATATCAATCATATATATATATATATATGTATATGTATATGTGTGTGTGTATATGTTTGTGTATCTGTTTGTTCACCCCCTAGCATCGCTTGACAACCGATGCTGGTGTGTTTACATCTCCGTAATTTAGCGGTTCGGCAAAAGAGAACGATAGAATAAGTACTAGGCTTACAAAGAATAAACTCTGGGATCGATTTGCTCGACTATAAAGGTGGTGCTCCAGCATGGTCGCAGTCAAACGACTGAAACAAGTAAAGAGAGTGTATATGTGTGTGTGTGTATTCCCACACATATACACATACATATATCTATTCATATACATGTATACATAAAAATATGCACATATCCACACACTCTACATAGAGACATACATCATACACGCATACATATATTGATATATATACATACATATTTCTTTCCTACCCACAAGGGGCTAAACACAGAGAGGGCAAGCAAGGACAGACAAACATATCAAGTCGATTATATCGACCCCAGTGCGTAACTGGTACTTATTTAATCGACCCCGAAAGGATGAAAGACAAACTC